>NW_026576335.1:0-5000 GCF_028641065.1 Leucoraja erinaceus
AAAACACAGAGACACAGAGAGAGACAGAGAGAGACACAGAGAGAGAGAGAGAGAGAGAGAGAGACAGAGAGACACAGAGAGACAGAGAGACAGAGAGAGAGACAGAGAGACAGAGAGAGACAGAGAGACAGAGAGAGACAGAGAGAGACAGAGAGAGACAGAGAGAGAGAGACAGAGAGAGACAGAGAGACAGAGAGAGAGAGAGAGAGACAGAGAGACAGAGAGAGACACAGAGAGAGACACAGAGACAGAGAGAGAGAGAGAGAGAGAGAGAGACACAGAGACAGAGAGACACACAGAGACACAGAGACCGAGAGAGGGCGACAAACAAGCATAAAACAATAATGAAAGTGTTGCACAACTCGCTGCTTCCTAAATCTGAACAAGTCTGGAGAAGGAGTGGGTGACGTTTTGTGCCAAGACCCTTCCTCTGCTCCAGAGACACTGCCCCGTGTCCCACTGAGTTACTCCAGCACTTTGTGTGTCTCTCTTCTATTCCAAAGTTAGACGGCAAAAACCTTCAGTGACTCAGCCAGTCAGACGGGATCTCTGGAGTAAAGGAATGTCTCCTGGTAAACCCGTTCCTTCTCTCCAGAGACACTGCCTGTCCCGCTGAGTTACTCCAGCATTTTTGCCGTCTATCTTCGGGGTAAAACTGGCGTCTGCAGACTAATTACCCGTCTCGAGGGAACTTATGGAGCGAAGGAAATAGGTAACGTTTCGGGCCCGAAATCCTTAAGGAAATAGGTAACGTTTCGGGTCCGAAATCCTTAAGGAAATAGGCAACGTTTCGGGCCGAAATCCTTAAGGAAATAGGTAACGTTTTGGGCCCGAAATCCTTAAGGAAATAGGTAACGTTTCGGGTCCGAAATCCTTAAGGAAATAGGTAATGTTTCGGGCCCAAAATCCTTAAGGAAATAGGTAACGTTTCGGGTCCGAAATCCTTAAGGAAATAGGTAACGTTTCGGGCCGAAATCCTTAAGGAAATAGGTAACGTTTCGGGTCCGAAATCCTTAAGGAAATAGGTAACGTTTCGGGCCCGAAACCCTTAAGGAAATAGGTAACGTTTCGGGCCGAAATCCTTAAGGAAATAGGTAACGTTTCGGGTCCGAAATCCTTAAGGAAATAGGTAACGTTTCGGGCCGAAACCCGGAAGGGTTTCGGCCCGAAACGTTGCCTATTTCCTTCGCTCCACATAGATGCTGCTGCACCCGCTGAGTTCCTCCAGCACTTTGTCTTGGAACAAGCCAGCATTTGCAGTTTCCCCTTCCTACACTGTAAAGAACTTTGGACTTTAGAGATACAGCGCGGAAACAGGCCCTTCGGCCCCACCAAGTCCGTGCCGACCAGCGATCCCCGCACACTAACACTATCCTACACACACGCACACACACACACACTATCGTACACACACACACACACACTATCCTACACACACTATCCTACACACACTATCCTACATACACACACACTCCCTTCCCATCTCGTCCTGACACACAGGGTGAAGTTTGCTCACGTTCCAGACTAAAGTAGACACACCACATCGCACATCCACCTCATCGGACAATCTTCTATCGGACTTTACTTTGCACTAAACACCATTCCCTGATCATGAAGCTGCCTGTAGAAGGGTCTCAGAAACAGACAATAGGTGCAGGAGTAGAGGCCATTCGGCCCTTCGAGCCTGCACCATTCGCCATTCAATACGATCACGGCTGATCATCCAACTCAGTATCCCATACCTGCCTTCTCTCCATACCCCCTGATCCCTTTAGCCACAAGGGCCACATCTAACTCCCTCTTAAATATAGCCAATGGCCTCAACTACCTTCTGTGGCAGAGAATTCCACAGATTCACCACTCTCTGTGTGTGAAAAAAAAATGTTTTTCTCATCTCGGTCCTAAAAGATTTCCCCCTTATCCTTAAACTGTGGCCCCCTTGTCCTGGACTTCCCCAACATCGGGAACAATCTTCCTGCATCTAGCCTGTCCAACCCCTTAAGAATTTTGTAAGTGTCTATAAGATCCCCTCTCAATCTTCTAAAAATTCTAGCGAGTACAAGCCGAGTCTATCCAGTCTTTCTTCATAAGACAGTCCTGACATCCCAGGAATCAGTCTGGTGAACCTTCTCTGTACTCCCTCTATGGCAATAATGTCCTTCCTCAGATTAGGAGACCAAAACTGTACGCAATACTCCAGTTGTGGTCTCACCAAGACCCTGTACAACTGCAGTAGAACCTCCCTGCTCCTAGACTCAAATCCTTTTGCTACCAACTCGACCCAAAACGTCACCCATTGCTTCTTCCAGAGATGCTGCCTCACTGAAATGAGGTGTGTGTTTCCCCCACCCAGGTCCCCTTCATCCTTCTAAACTCCAGCAAGTACAGGCCCACTGCTGTCAAATGTTCGATGGGCCGAATGGCCTGATTCTGCTCCTAGAATTTTTGATAGTCGGGATTCTGTGCGTCGAGCTCTCGAACGAGTCTGGTTCTGTCCGACATTCCCCGATCCAGGTTTTTATCCGCTGTTTGCAACCTTTATGATGTAGATTTTCCATCCAACTCCCTCCCTCCCTCCCTCCCTCCCTCTCTCGATCGCTGCATTCCAGAGCAAACCACAAGATGCCTTTTAAAAGCTTTTTCCTTCGAGCCGGCACTTTTGAGCAGGGTGTGGAAGATATGACTAACTCCCGCCGGGCAGAGCAAGGCCACACTCAGTCTGGAGGATGGCAGCGCCTAGCGTTACCCTCACAATGAGTTTGTTTTAGTGAAAGAGTACGATAACAGGCCCTTCGGCCCCACAGAGTCCGTGCCGACCAGCACACTAACACTTCTGGCCCGAAATCCTTAAGGAAATAGGTAACGTTTCGGCCCCGAATTCCTTAAGGAAATAGGTAACGTTTCGGGCCCGAAATCCTTAAGGAAATAGGTAACGTTTCGGGCCTAAATCCTTAAGGAAATAGGTAACGTTTCGGGCCCGAAATCCTTAAGGAAATAGGTAACGTTTCGGGCCCGAAATCCTTAAGGAAATAGGTAACGTTTCGGGCCGAAATCCTTAAGGAAATAGGTAACGTTTCGGGCCCGAAATCCTTAAGGAAATAGGTAACGTTTCGGGCCCGAAATCCTTAAGGAAATAGGTAACGTTTCGGGCCCGAAATCCTTAAGGAAATAGGCAACGTTTCGGGCCGAAACCCTTAAGGAAATAGGTAACGTTTCGGGCCCGAAATCCTTAAGGAAATAGGTAACGTTTCGGGCCCGAAATCCTTAAGGAAATAGTTAACGTTTTGGGCCCGAAATCCTTAAGGAAATAGGTAACGTTTCCGAAATCCTTAAGGAAATAGGTAACGTTTCGGGCCGAAATCCTTAAGGAAATAGGTAACGTTTCGGGTCCGAAATCCTTAAGGAAATAGGTAACGTTTTGGGCCGAAATCCTTAAGGAAATAGGTAACCTTAAGGAAATAGGTAACGTTTCGGGCCGAAATCCTTAAGGAAATAGGTAACGTTTCGGGCCGAAACCCTTCCGGGTTTCGGCCTGAAACGTTGCCTATTTCCTTCGCTCCATAGATGCTGCTGCACCCGCTGAGTTTCTCCAGCATTTTGTATTTATCTTGGAACAAGCCAGCATTTGCAGTTCCCCTTCCTACACTGTAAAGAACTTTGGACTTTAGAGATACAGCGCGGAAACAGGCCCTTCGGCCCCACATAGTCCGTGCCGACCAGCGATCCCCGCACACTAACACTATCCTACACACACACGCACACACACACTAACACACACACACACACACTATCACACACACACACACACACTAGACAGACACACACACACACACACACACACACACACACACACACACACACACACTAACACACACTATCCTACACACACACACTCACACACACTAACACACACACACACACACACACACACACACACACACTATCCTACACACACACACACACACACACACACACTATCCTACACACACACACTACACTCACACTATCCTACACACACACACACGCGCACACACACACAGACACGCTCACTTTCTCGCTCTCCCTCTCTCTCTCTCACACTCACACTGCCTCTCTCTCTCTCTCTCTCTCTGCCTCTCTCTCTCTCTGTCTCTGCCTCTCTCTCTCTGCCTCTCTCTCTCTGCCTCTCTCTCTCTTCCTCTCTCTCTCTCTCTCTCTCTCTCTCTGCCTCTCTCTCTCTCTCTCTCTCTCTTTCTCTCTCTCTCTCTCTCTCTCTGCCTCTCTCTCTCCTCTCTCTCTCTGCTCTCTCTCTGCCTCTCTCTCTCTGCCTCTCTTTCTCTGCCTCTCTCTTTCTCTGCCTCTCTCTCTCTGCCTCTTTCTCTCTGCCTCTCCTCTGCCTCTCTCTCTGCCTCTCTCTCTGCCTCTCTCTCTCTCTCTCTCTGCCTCTCCAGAGCACCCGGAGGAAACCCACGTAGGTCACGGCGAGAGAACATGCAAACTCCACATAGACAGCTAGCGGCGGTGGAAAGCATCTTGTCCGGGAACATTACCATCTGGTTTGGGAATTGCTCTGCCAAGGACAAGAAGGCTCTGCAGAGAGTAGTGCGTTCGGCCGAACAAACGCACTATGGGAACTTCACTCACCCCCCTGCAGGAACTATACAACAGGAGGTGCAACTCCAGAGCAAACAAAATCATGGGAGACCCCTTCCACCCCTGCAACGGACTGTTCCAGCCGCTACGGTCAGGCAAACGCCTCCGTTGCCATGCGGTGAGAACGGAGAGGTTGAGAAGGAGTTTCTTCCCAGAGGCCATTCGGACTGTAAACGCCTTTCTCACCAGGGACTAACTCTACTGAACGTTTTTCCTTCCATTATTTATTATGTAAAAGAATATGTGTGTTATGATTGTGTTTAGAATTTGTTTGGTTGTTTTGTTGTTTGTCCTTTTGCACAAAAGTCCGCGAGCATTGCCACTTTCATTTCACTGCACATCTCGTATGTGTATATGACAAATAAACT
>NW_026576335.1:12500-20000 GCF_028641065.1 Leucoraja erinaceus
CAGGGGAGAAGGCAGGAACGGGGAACTGATTGGGGATGATCAGCCATGATCACATTGAATGGCGGTGCTGGTGCTGGCTGTGACCCCTTGTCCTGGACTTCCCCAACATCGGGAACAATCTTCCTGCATCTAGCCTGTCCAACCCCTTAAGAATTTTGTAAGTTTCTATAAGATCCCCTCTCAATCTCCTAAATTCTAGAGTGTATAAACCAAGTCTATCCAGTCTTTCTTCATAAGACAGTCCTGACATCCCAGGGATCAGTCTGGTGAACCGTCTCTGTACTCCCTCTATGGCAAGAATGTCTTTCCTCAGATTAGGAGACCAAAACTGTACTCAATACTCCAGGTGTGGTCTCACCAAGACCCTGTACAACTGCAGTAGAACCTCCCTGCTCCTAGACTCAAATCCTCTACGGCAAGAATGTCCTTCCTCAGATTAGGAGACCAAAACTGTACGCAATACTCCAGGTGTGATCATCCCCAATCAGTTCCCCATTCCACCCACACTCAGAGGCCGATTCTCTGGATGCTTTCAAGAGAGAGCTAGATAGGGCTCTTAAAGATAGTGGAGTCAGGGGAGAAGGCAGGAACGGGGAACTGATTGGGGGATGATCAGCCACAATCACATTGAATGGCGGTGCTGGCTCGAAGGGCCGAATGGCCTCTACTCCTGCACCTATTGTCTATTGTCTATTGTCTATTGTCACACACACACACAGTGATAGACCCTGGTTCCATCCTGACCTTGGGTGATGTCTGTCTGTGTGGAATTTGTGTAGAGAGTGGACGAGAGAGTGGGGTATAACAGGGCGATCGATTGCTGGTCGGCACGGACTCGGAGGGGCCGAAGGGCCTGTTTTCCGCAGCTGTGTCTTTAAACTAAACTAAAATATAACTCACACAGGGCTGTCAAAAAGCCAGAGAGTTCTGGCAGCTTCACAGGTTGGAACTTGATGAACTTTCGTTGCTATGAATTTACAATCTTACCATAGAAACATAGAAATTAGGTGCAGGAGTAGAGGCCATTCGGCCCTTCGAGCGTGCACCATTCGCCATTCAATATGATCATGGCTGATCATCCAACTCAGTATCCCGTACCTGCCTTCTCTCCATACCCCCTGATCCCTTTAGCCACAAGGGCCACATCTAACTCCCTCTTAAATATAGCCAATGAACTGTGTGGCCTCAACTACCCTCTGTGGCAGAGAGTTCCACAGATTCACCACTCTCTGTGTGAAAAAAGTTCTTCTCATCTCGGTTTTAAAGGATTTCCCCCTTATCCTTAAGCTGTGACCCCTTGTCCTGGACTTCCCCAACATCGGGAACAATCTTCCTGCATCTAGCCTGTCCAACCCCTTAAGGATTTTGTAAGTTTCTATAAGATCCCCCCCTCAATCTTCTAAATTCTAGCGAGTACAAGCCGAGTCTATCCAGTCTTTCTTCATAAGAAAGTCCTGACATAGAAATTAGGTGCAGGAGTAGAGGCCATTCAGCCCTTCGAGCCTGCACCGCCATTCAATATGATCATAGCTGATCATCCAACTCAGTATCCCGTACCTGCCTTCTCTCCATACCCCCTGATCCCCTTAGCCACAAGGACCACATCTAACTCCCTCTTAAATATAGCCAATGAACTGGCCTCAACTACCCTCTGTGGCAGAGAGTTCCAGAGATTCACCACTCAGTCTTGAAATCCCAAAACTGAATCAGTCTGGTGAAGTTCTCTGTACTCCCTCTATGGCAAGAATGTATTTCCTCGATTAGGAGACCAAAACTGTACGCAATACTCCAGGTGTGGTCTCACCAAGACCCTGTACAACTGCAGTAGAACCTCCCTGCTCCTATACTCAAATCCTCTACGGCAAGAATGTCTTTCCTCAGATTAGGAGACCAAAACTGTACGCAATACTCCTGGTGTGGTCTCACCAAAACCTTGTACAACTGCAGTAGAACCTCCCTGCTCCTAGACTCAAATCCTCTATGGCAAGAATGTCTTTCCTCAGATTAGGAGACCAAAACTGTACGCAATACTCCAGGTGTGGTCTCACCAAGACCCTGTACAACTGCAGTAGAACCTCCCTGCTCCTAGACTCAAACCCTCTACGGCAAGAATGTCTTTCCTCAAGATTAGGAGACCAAAACTGTACGCAATACTCCAGGTGTGGTCTCACCAAGACCCTGTACAACTGCAGTAGAACCTCCCTGCTCCTAGACTCAAATCCTCTATGGCAAGAATGTCTTTCCTCAGATTAGGAGACCAATATCCTAAAGCCAAAACTGAACAAAAATGTGCAGTTTGTGGGTCAATTGGTCCTCAGGGTGTGTAGGATCGGGCGATCGGACTTGGTGGGCCGAAGGGCCTGTTTCCACGTTGTATCTCCAAACCAAAGCTCGCTAAAAGTAATCCCAGAGATCCTGAAGTTGGATCAGTTGTAGCAAGAACAGGACCTCCCACTCACTGCCAAGAAACCGCAGAGAAGGATGGAAAACATTCTAAATTAGAAACAGGCCGGGGATATGGGATTAGATGGAGAGGGGGAGCTTGAAGCCAGCACAGCAGCAACAGCCAGCTTGTGTAAATTGTCCCTAGTGGGAGAGTCTAGGATTAGAGGGCACAGCCTCAGAATTAAAGGATGTAGCTTCATAGAAACATAGAAAATAGGTGCAGGAGTAGAGGCCATTTGGCCCCTCGAGCCTGCACCAGCACCGCCATTCAATATGATCATGGCTGATCATCCAACTCAGTATCCCATCCCTGCCTTCTCTCCATACCCCCTGATCCCTTTAGCCACAAGGGCCACATCTAACTCCCTCTTAAATATATAGAAACATGAAAACATAGAAATTAGGTGCAGGAGTAGGCCATTCGGCCCTTCGAGCCTGCACCGCCATTCAATATGATCATGGCTGATCATCCAACTCGGTATCCCATCCCTGCCTTCTCTCCATACCCCCTGATCCCCTTAGCCACAAGGGCCGCATCTAACTCCCTCTTAAATATAGCCTGGCCTCAACTACCTTCTGTGGCAGAGAATTCCACAGATTCACCACTCTCTGTGTGTGGGAAGAAAAATGTTTTCCTCATCTCGGTCCTAAAAGATTTCCCCCTTATCCATAAACTGTGACCCCTTGTTCTGGACTTCCCCAACATCGGGAACAATCTTCCTGCATCTAGCCTGTCCAACCCCTTAAGAATTTTGTAAGTTTCTATAAGATCCCCCCCTCGATCATCTAAATTCTAGCGAGTATAAACCAAGTCTGAGGAGAACTTTTTTCACACAGAGAGTGGTGAATCTGTGGAACTCTCTGCCACAGAGGGTAGTTGAGGCCACACAGTTCATTAGCTATATTTAAGAGGGAGTTAGATGTGGCCCTTGTGGCTAAAGGGGATCAGGGGGTATGGAGAGAAGGCAGGTACGGGATACTGATTTGGATGATCAGCCATGATCATATTGAATGGCGAATGGTGCAGGCTCGAAGGGCCGAATGGCCTCTACTCCTGCACCTAATTTCTATGTTTCTATGAGTCTATCCAGTCTTTCTTCAGATGAAAGTCCTGACATCCCAGGCCTAACTCTGAGCCCGGGAGACTGGGAAAGGTTGGGAGAAGTGGGGATGAGCAAACACAAGCAAAGAGGAAATTACTCAAGGATGAGTCAGTGGCTAAATAAATTCCTTACATCATGAGAAGATGCTTTGGGCCAAGCAAGCCGTCATCTGGGCTAAAAACGGATACAAGGAAAGCACTAGATAGCAACACTAATACTAGCTGCTGCCTCACAGCGCCAAAGACCCGGGTTCAATCCCGACTGCGGGTGCTGTCTGCGCGGAGTTTGCACGTTCTCCCCGTGACCTGCGTGGGTTTTCTTGGAGATCTTCGGTTTCCTCCCAACCCCCATTCTCCTGCCTTCTCCCCGTAACCCCCTGACACCCTTACTAATGAAGAATCTATCTATCTCAGCCTTAAAAACATCCGCTGACCATGTGGCCTCCTTGTGTGGCAACAAATCCCACAGATTCACCACCCTCTGGCTAAAGAAATTCCTCCTTCCCAAAGGTGCATCCTTTAATTCTGAGGCTGTGCCCTCTAATCCCAGACTCTAGACTCTCCCACCAGTGGAAACATCCTATCCACATCCACTCTATCCGGGCCGCCCACTATTCGGTGACGTTCAATGAGCCCCCCGCTCATCCTTCTAAACTCCAGAGAGTGCAGGCCCAGTGCTGGGAAATGCCTCCTCTCTGTTACTCCCCCCTCTCCTGGCCTGGCCTTGGTTTAAAATATCCTCCACATATCTAGAGTAAAAATACTAACAGGAGCAGGAGCAGAGGGTGACTCAACAGCCACAACTCTCCACAAGTGCAGCAACAGGAACAGGCCATTCGGGCAAGAGTATTTGAGTCTAGGAGCAGGGAGGTTCTACTGCAGTTGTACAGGGTCTTGGTGAGACCACACCTGGAGTATTGCGTACAGTTTTGGTCTCCCAATCTGAGGAAGGACATTATTACCATAGAGGGAGTACAGTTTCGGGCCCGAGACTGATCCTTAAGGAAATAGGTAAGAAAGTTTGGCCCGAAATCCTTATACTCTCTAGAATTTAGGAGTTTCGGGGGACTTAAGAAACTTACAAAATTTCTTAAGGGTTTGGGGCCTAGATCCTTAAGGAAGATTGCTAACATTTCGGGCCCGAAGTCCTTAAGGAAAAGGGGTAACAGTTTCAGATAAGGGGGAAATCCTTAAGGAATAGGTAAAGTTTCAGGCCCGAAGTCCTTAAGGAAATAGGTAACGTTTCGGGCCGAAACCCTTCCGGGTTTCGTCCCGAAACGTTGCCTATTTCCTTCGCTCCGTAGATGCTGCTGCACCCGCTGAGTTTCTCCAGCATTTGCAGTTCCCCTCCCTACACTGTAAAGAACTTTGGACTTTAGAGATACAGCGCGGAAACAGGCCCTTTGAACACGCTGCCGTGGAGGCAGATACGATCGTGGTGTTTAAGAGGCTCGTGTGCACGTGCACACGGTGGGATATACGGATCAAGGTGCAGGTCTGAAGAAGGATTTCGGGCCCGAAACGTTACCTATTTCCTTAAGGGTTTCGGGCCCGAAACGTTACCTATCTCCTTAAGGATTTCGTCCCGAAATGTTACCTATTTCCTTAAGGATTTCGGGCCCGAAACGTTACCTATTTCCTTAAGGATTTCGGCCCGAAACGTTGCCTATTTCCTTAAGGATTTTGTCCCGAAACGTTACCTATTTCCTTAAGGATTTCGGCCCGAAACGTTACCTATTTCCTTAAGGATTTTGTCCCGAAACGTTACCTATTTCCTTAAGGATTTCGGGCCCGAAACGTTACCTATTTCCTTAAGGATTTCGGGCCCGAAACGTTACCTATTTCCTTAAGGATTTCGGGCCCGAAACGTTACCTATTTCCTTAAGGATTTCGGGCCTGAAACGTTACCTATTTCCTTAAGGATTTCGGGCCCGAAACGTTGCCTATTTCCTTAAGGATTTCGGGCCCGAAACGTTACCTATTTCCTTAAGGATTTCAGGCCCGAAACGTTACCTATTTCCTTAAGGATTTCGGGCCCGAAACGTTACCTATTTCCTTAAGGATTTCGGGCCCGAAACGTTACCTATTTCCTTAAGGATTTCGGGCCCGAAACGTTGCCTATTTCCTTCGCTCCACATAGATGCTGCTGCACCCGCTGAGTTCCTCCAGCATTTTTGTCTGCCTTCGATTTTCCAGCATCTGCAGTTCCTTCTTGAACGTTTCGCTAGAGGGATCGGGGCGATTGCTGGCCGGCACGGACTCGGAGGGCCGAAGGGCCTCTTTCCGCCCCCCCCTCTGACGTCTGAAGGTCAAATAAAAAGCCACCGCTCATCGGACGAGGGGGGGGGAGACTCGGGAACAAAAGCCTCTCGACAACACAGCGGCCTTTTGGAGGCAAGGGGGACAATCGAAACATTTGTCGTGGGGCAAGCAGAGGTTTGACTGTGGGTGGGGACGTGAATGCTCCCATTGTTCATGCCTGGGGCTCGGCATATGTTACACAAGTCGCTATAAGTCAGCAGGGCTGAGTCACGAAGGGGAGGGGGGAGAGAGGGGGAGAGGGGGGGAGAGGGGGAGAGGGAGAGAGGGAGCGAGAGAGAGGAGAGAGGGAGATGGGGAGGGGAAAGAGGGAAAGAGGGGGAGACAGTGAATGGAGAGAGGGGGAAAGGTAGGAGGTAAGATGTGGTGACAGAGGAGACAGGAAGAGTAGAATGGGAGGGAGGAGAGAGAGGGGGAGAGAGAGGGGGAGGGAGATGGAGGGGGAGGTGGTAAGAGAGCGGGGGAGAGAGAGGGGGAGGTAGAGGGGGAGGGAGAGGGGTGTATGGAGGGGGAGCGAGGGGGGGGGGGAGAGGGGGAGGAGAGAGAGAGAGAGAGAGGGTGAGAGAGAGGGAGGGAGAGAGGGGGAGAGGGGGGGGAGAGGGGGAGAGAGAGGGGAGGGAGAGAGAGGGGGGGTTTGTCTCTGCAGGTACAGAGAGGGGACAATTAAGAGGAATCTGAGGGGGAATCTGAGAGGGGGGGAGAGAGAGAGGGGGAGAGAGGGGGGGGGAGAGAGGGGGAGGGGGATAGAGAGGGGGGGAGAGAGAGGGAAGGGGAGAGAGGGGGAGAGAGAGAGAGAGAGAGAGAGAGAGGGAGAGGGGAGAGAGGGAGAGAGAGGGAGAGAGAGAGAGAGGGGGGAGAGGAGAGGGGGAGAGAGGGGGAGAGGGGGAGGAGGAGAGAGAGGGGGGGAGGGAGAGGGGGGAGAGAGGGGGAGAGAGGGGGAGGGAGAGAGGGGGGGGAGAGGGAGGAGGGGGGGGGGAGAGAGAGGGGGGAAGCAATTGTAGACTAATTCACCCTCTAACTATGAACATTATGGGGTGGGGCAGATGACTTTCTCGACCTTGTTCCCAACTCTGTTTATTGACGTGTAGACGAGAGGCCGATGGAACGAACGATCCCAGTGAAGTTATTATTCTTTGTATAAACTAGCCACCCAAACACGGCTATCAGTTTGTGTTCGCGGGCCAGACCCCGGCCCTGGACTAAAACCAGTCTCCCCGCCCACAGAATCAACACTTTGTCTCCACAGATAAGCTCCCTGACGAGAAACTCCCAACGATAATACACCCCCCACCCCCCCCCCCCCCCCCCCTGTGAGGCCCCCCCCCCTGAAGGCCCCCCCTCAACGAGGGGAAACCCATCTCTCAAACCCCAGGCTTCATCCCCCCCCCTCTCTCTCCCCATCTCTGTGAAGGCCCCCCCTCTGTAAATCTCTCTCCCATGTCTCTATATACGTATGTGCAAGTGAGTGTGGATGTATATGTCTACACGTGTGTGTGTGTGTGTGTATGTATGCATGTGTGTATGTATGGGTGTACACGTGCATGTACGTCTGTGTGTGTGTATGTATGCATGTGTGTATGTATGTGTGTACAAGTGTGTGTACGTGTGTATGTATGCATGCATGTGTGTATGTA
>NW_026576335.1:25000-27500 GCF_028641065.1 Leucoraja erinaceus
GGCAAGAGTGTCTTTCCTCAAATTAGGAGACCAAAACTGTACGCAATACTCCAGGTGTGGTCTCACCAAGACCCTGTACAACTGCAGTAGAACCTCCCTGCTCCTATACTCAAATCCTCTATGGCAAGAGTGTCTTTCCTCAAATTAGGAGACCAAAACTGTACGCGATTGCCACAGACGGCTGTGGAGGCCACAAGTATATACTCTCTGGAATATACTCACCCCCCCACTCCCCACTCCCCCCCACTCACCGGGTCTTCAGTTCTCCGTGATCTTCCCGGATCTTGCCGAGCTCCAGTTGCAGCCGGGCCTTCTCCTTGGCCACGTTGTCCAGGGTCTTGCGGGCATCGGCCAGCTCGGTCTCGTACATGCCCTTGATGTTGCTGACCTCTCGGCTGGTGGTGTCATCGGTCTCGGTGATGCGGAGCCTGAGCCCGGCGTTCTCCAGCTCCAGCGAGCGCACCTTGTCGATGTAGACGGCCAGCCGGTCGTTCAGGTTCTGCAGGTCCTCCTTCTCCTGGAGGCGGCTGATCTTGGTGGGGCTGAGTGGGGTGCTGGTGTTGGAGCGAGCCCCCCGCTTCTGGCCTGGGGTCTGCATCGTGTCTCTGGCTGGGTGGGGGGGAGAGAGAGATAACGATGAGAAGGGGCGCTCAAAAACCGTCCCAGCATTGACACAATGGGCCGAATGGCCTGCTGCATGAAATTCCAATTTCCAGAACCAGGGGCCACAGTCTTAGACTAAATACTCCTGGTGTGTTGTGTACAGTTTTGGTCTTCTAATTCGAGGAAGGACATCCTTGTGATTGAGGCAGTGCAGCGTAGGTTCACCAGATCGATCCCTGGGATGGCGGGACTGTCATACGAGGAAAGATTGAAAAGACTAGGCTTGTATTCACTGGAGTTTAGAAGGATGAGTGGGGGGTTTCTTATAAGAGACATGTACGGTTATAAAAGGACTGGACAAGGTAGATGCAGGAAAAAAAGTCTAGCAGAGACATAGAAACATAACATAGAAAAATAGAAATTAGGTGCAGGAGTAGAGGCCATTCGGCCCTTCGAGCCTGCACCAGCACCGCCATTCAATATGATCATGGCTGATCATCCAACTCAGTATCCCATACCTGCCTTCTCTCCATACCCCCTGATCCCCTTAGCCACAAGGGCCACATCTAACTCCCTCTTAAATATAGCCAATGAACTGTGTGGCCTCGACTACCCTCTGTGGCAGAGAGTTCCACACAGATTCACCACTCTCTGTGTGTGGGAAAAAGATTGTGTACAGTTTTGGTCTCCTAATTTGAGGAAGGACATCCTTGTGATTGAGGCAGTGCAGCGTAGGTTCACCAGATCGATCCCTGGGATGGCGGGACTGTCATATGAGGAAAGATTGAAAAGACTAGGCTTGTATTCACTGGAGTTTAGAAGGATGAGTGGGAGCATCTTATAGAAACATGTACGGTTATAAAAGGACTGGACAAGGTAGATGCAGGAAAAATGTTCCCAATGTTGCAAAGTCTAGCAGAGACATAGAAAACATAACATAGAAACATAGAAATTAGGTGCAGGAGTAGAGGCCATTCGGCCCTTCGAGCCTGCACCGCCATTCAATATGATCATGGCTGATCATCCAACTCAGTATCCCGTCCCTGCCTTCTCTCCATACCCCCTGATCCCTTTAGCCACAAGGGCCACCATCTAACTCCCTCTTAAATATAGCCAATGAACTGTGTGGCCTCAACTACCCTCTGTGGCAGAGAGTTCCAGAGATTCACCACTCTCTGTGTGTACTCGCTGGAATTTAGAAGATTGAGGGGGGGGATCTTATAGAAACTTACAAAATTCTTAAGGGGTTGGACAGGCTAGATGCAGGAAGATTGTTCCCGATGTTGGGGAAGTCCAGGACAAGGGGCCACACACACACACACACAGTTTAAGGATAAGAGACAGGTGAATTGATCATGGGGAACAAGGACATGGCAGACCAATTGAATAACTACTTTGGTTCTGTTTTCACTAAGGAAGACATAAATAATCCAGGCTAGATGCAGGAAGATTATACCCCCTGATCCCTTTAGCCACAAGGGCCACATCTAACTCCCTCTTAAATATAGCCAATGAACTGTGGCCTCAACTACCTTCTGTGGCAGAGAGTTCCAGAGATTCACCACTCTCTGTGTGGGAAAAAGATTGTGTACAGTTTTGGTCTCTTAATTTGAGGAAGGACATCCTTGTGATTGAGGCAGTGCAGCGTAGGTTCACCAGATTGATCCCTGGGATGGCGGGACTGTCATACGAGGAAAGATTGAAAAGACTAGGCTTGTATTCACTGGAGTTTAGAAGGATGAGTGGGGGGATTCTTATAGAGACATGTACGGTTATAAAAGGACTGGACAAGGTAGATGCATGGAAAAATGTTCCCAATGTTGCAAAGTCTAGTAGAGACACAGTGGGCTGAATGGCCTGTTAGCAAGCAGCATTGTGGCAGCAACAATGACTGGCA
>NW_026576335.1:30000-35000 GCF_028641065.1 Leucoraja erinaceus
ACTCCCTCTATCCTTCTACGATTCTTCATAGAAGTAGCTGTACAAACCAAATCTAGTGTGGGCTTGCAGAGTGGGCTCCCTCTCTCAATCTCCCCCCTCTACTCTCCCTCTCCCCTCTCTCTCTCTCCCCTCTCTCCCTCCTTCCCTCTCTCCCCCTCCTTCCCTCTCTCATCCCTCCTTCTGTCCTCCCTCCCTCTCTCTCCTTCTCTCTCTATCTCTCTCTCTCTCCCTCTCCGTCCCTCCCTCTATCTCTCCCTCCCCTCTCTCTCTCCCTCTCTCTCCCTCTCTCTCTACCCACTCTCTCTCTCCTCTCTCTCTCTCTCTCTCTCTCTCTCTCTCTCTCTCTCTGTCTCTCTCTCTCTCCCTCTCTCCCTGCCCCGTCTCTCTCCCTCCCCTTCTCTCTCTCCCCCTCCTTCCCCCTCCCTTGCTCCCTCCCTCTCTCCCCTCTCTCAATCCCTCTTCTTCCCTCCCTTCTCTCTCTCTCTCTCTCTCTCCTCCCTCGCTCTCTCTCCCTCCACTGGCACTATCTCCTTCCCTCTCTCCCTCCTCTCCTCTCTCCCTCCTTCACCTCTCCACTTCCCTCTCTCCCCCTCCTCACTCTCTCTCTCCTCTCTCCCCCCACCCACCCTGTCCACACCTCCCCACCCCGGGGTGCAGAGCTGCCTACCTGTCAGTATCAGGGCGCTGCCGCTGCTGTTGCTGCTCCACTGTGTGTGTGTGTGAGTGAGTCAGTGTCAGTCCCAGCGCTCGCTGTCTCTGTGTCTGTGTCACTGTCTGTGTGTGAGTCGCGGTCTCAGATCCGCCTCATTTAAAGCCTCTGCTCCGGCTGGGGCGGGACATGGAACCGCAGCACGTCAGTGAAGGTCATGGAGAGAGAGGGAGGGATAGAGAGAAGGAGGGAGGGAGAGAAGAGAGGGAGGGAGAGGGAGGGAGAGAAGGAGAGAGGGAGAAAAAGGAGGCAGGGAGAGAGAGGAGGGAGGGAGTGGGAGAGAAGGAGAGAGAAGAGGAGGGAGAGAGGGAGAGAGAGACACGAAGGGTGATAGGAGGGAGAGAGGGGAAGGGAGAGAGAAGGAGGGATAGAGAGAAGGAGGGTGGGAGAGAAGGGGGAGAGAAGGGGAGGCAGGGAGGGGGAGAGAAGGAGAAGGAGAGAGAGGAAGGAGAGTGGGAGAGAGAGAAGAAGGAGGGAGGGAGAGGGAGGGAGAGGGAGGGAGGGAGAGAGAGAGAGGAGAGGGAGAAGAGAGAGGAGAGGAGGAGAGAGGAGAGAGAGGAGAGAGAGGAGGAGAGAGAAGGAGAGGAGAACGCACGAAATAAAGGTTAAGTGACCACGAGCTGGAAGTAGAAAAAGGAGAGAGAGAGAGAGAGGAGGGAGGGAGAGAAGGAGAGAGAAGGAGAGGAGAGAGGGAGGGAGAGGGAGAGGGAGAGAGAGAGAGGGAGGGGGAGAGAGAGAGAGAGAGAGAGAGAGAGAGAGAGAGAGGAGGGAGGGAGAGAGGGAGAGATGGAGAGAGAGAAGAGAGAGAAAGAGAGAGAGAGAGAGAGGGAGAGAGAGAGAGAGAGAGGAGGGAGGGAGAGAAGGAGAGAGAGAGAGAAGGAGAGAGAAGGAGAGGGAGAGAGAGGAGAGGGAGAGAGAGAAGGAGAGAGGGAGGGAGGGGGAAGGAGGGAGGGAGAGAGAGGAAGAGAGAGAAGGAGGGGGAGAGAGGGGAGGGAGGGAGAGAAGGAGGGAGGGGGAGAGGGGAGGGAGGGGATGGGGAGGGAGAGAGGGAGAGAGAAGGAGAGAGGGGATAGAGAGAGGGAGGAGAGAGAGAAGGAGAGAGAGAGAGAGAGGGAGAGAAGAAGGAGAGAGAGGGAGAGAAGGAGAGAGAAGGAGGGTAGAGAAGGAGAGGGGAAGGGAGGGAAGGAAGGAGAGGGAGAGAGGAGAGGGAGAGAACAAGGAGAGGGGGAGGGAGGGAGGGGAGAGGAAAGGAGAGAGGGAGAAGGAGAGAGAAGGAAGGAGAGAGAGAGGAGAGAGAGGGAGAGAAGGAGAGAGAGAAGGAGAGGGAGGGGAGAGAAGGAGAGAAGGAGAGAGAGAGAGGATGGGGAGAGATGGAGAGAAGGAGAGAGAGAGAGAAAGAGAGAGAGGGAGAGAGAGAAAGAGGAGGGAGAGAGGGAGAGAGGGAGGGAGAAGGAGAGAAGAAGGGAAGGAGAGATGGAGGGAGAGAGAGAGAGAGGATAGAGGAGACGAGAGGGGGAGAGAGAGGGGGGGGGGAGAGGAGAGGAGAGGGAGAGGGTACAGTATGAGGGAGAGGGGAGAGGGTGATACGAGGGGTAGAGGAAATAGGGAATGAAGGGGGAGGGAGGGAGAGGAGGAGAGAGGGAGGAGGGGAGATGACAGAGAGGGGAAAAACAAGTGGTGTGATAGTTATTCTGTGGTGATAGGGGGAATTAGAGGGAGAGGGGGAGTGAAGGGGAGGTGAGGGAGTGAGGGAGTGAGAGGGGGGGATAGGGGGGGGGGGATGGAGGGGGAGGGGGAGGAAGGAATGGAGAGAGAGAGGGGAGGGAGAGGGGGAGGAGGGGGATGGGGGAGCTGGTATTTTGACCAGCCTGACGTGAGGAACCATGTCAGAATCTTTGGGAGATTCTATGTACATGACATCTACCACCCACCCAGGTCACCCCTCACCAATCGCTGGTCACCAATCATATTGAATGGCGAATGGTGCAGGCTCGAAGGGGCCGAATGGCCTCTACTCCTGCACCTATTGTCTATGTTTCTATGTTTCTTTGTTTCTATGATGGCCTCATACCAATAGACAACAGACAATAGGTGCAGGTGTAGAGGCCATTCGGCCCTTCGAGCCTGCACCATTCGCCAT
The DNA here is from genome assembly GCF_028641065.1 of Leucoraja erinaceus. Classification (NCBI taxonomy): domain Eukaryota; kingdom Metazoa; phylum Chordata; class Chondrichthyes; order Rajiformes; family Rajidae; genus Leucoraja; species Leucoraja erinaceus. Next base: position 32,850 of record NW_026576335.1, read on the forward strand.
CCAATATGATCATGGCTGATCATCCAAATCAGTATCCCATCCCTGCCTTCTCTCCATACCCCCTGATCCCCTTAGCCACAAGGGCCACATCTAACTCCCTCTTAAATATAGCCAATGAACTGTGTGGCCTCAACTACCCTCTGTGGCAGAGAATTCCAGAGATTCACCACTCTCTGTGTGAAAAAAAAAAGTTTTTCTCATCTCGGTTTTAAAGGATTTCCCCCTTATCCTTAAGCTGTGACCCCTTGTCCTGGACTTCCCCAACATCGGGGGAACAATCTTCCTGCATCTAGCCTGTCCAACCCCTTAAGAATTTTGTACGTTTCTATAAGATCCCCCCCCCCTCGATCTTCTTGATGGGTCGCGGGCGATGAAAGAGTTAACAGGATTCGGTAAAACTATTCAGAGACAGGGAGGCCTTTGTGCGTTTACAAATTCTCCATATACTCGCCCACATCAAACGATGAAAGAATTCTCTGGTGAAGCAATGTCATATTCGAACCACTATCGTGTCTCCTCCCCTTTGCACAACTCCCTACCCCTTTAGTTTAGTTTAGTTTCGAGATACAGCACAAAAACAGGCCCTTCGGCCCACCGAGTCCGTGCCGACCAGCGATCCCCGCACTCTAATGCCCCGTGTCCCACTTAGGAAACCTGAACGGAAACCTCTGGAGACTTTGCACCCCACCCAAGGTTTCCGTGCGGTTCCCGGAGGTTTTTGTCAGTCTCCCTACCTGCCTCCACTACCTGCAACCTCTGGCAACCACCGGCAACCACCAGCAACCTCCTGCAACCTCCGGGAACCACCCGCAACCTCCGGGAACCACCTGCAACCACCTGCAACCTCCTGCAACTACCTGCAACCTCCGGCAACCTCCGGCAACCTCCGGCAACCTCCGGAAACCTCCGGAAACCTCCTGCAACCTCGGGGAACCGCACGGAAACCTTGGGTGGGGCGCAAAGTCTCCAGAGGTTTCCGTTCAGGTTTCCTAAGTGGGACGGGGGCATTACACTACCCTACACACACACACACACACAGTTTAAGAATAAGGGGTCGGCCATTTAGAACGGAGACGAGGAAACACTTTTTCTCACAGAGAGTGGTGAGTCTGTGGAATTCTCTGCCTCGGAGAATCTATCTATCTCTGCCTTAAAACATAGACATTAGGTGCAGGAGTAGAGGCCATTCGGCCCTTCGAGCCTGCACCATTCGCCATTCAATATGATCATGGCTGCTCATCCAACTGACTTGGCCTCCACCGCCGTCTTGAGGCAAAGAATTCCACAGATTCTTCAGCCTGAAGAAGGGTTTCGGCCCGAAACGTCGCCTATTTCCCTCGCTCCATAGATGCTGCTGCACCCGCTGAGTTTCTCCAGCACTTCCACAGATTCACCACCCTCTGGCTAAAGAAATTCCTCCTCATCTCCTTCCCGAAGGAACGTGCTTTAATTCTGAGGCTGTGCCCTCAAATCCTAGACTCAAGACTCTAGACTCTAGACTAGACTCTCCCACTAGTGGAAACATCCTCTCCACATCCACTCTTTCACTGTTCAGTGACGTTTCAATGAGGTCCCCGCTCATCCTCATTCTTCTAAGGAAGGAACTGCAGACGCTGGATTAAATTGAAGATAAGACACAGAGTGCTGGAGGAACTCAGCGGGACAGGCAGCATCTCTGGAGAGAAGGAGTGGGCGATGTTTTGGGTCAGACTCATACGATCCCTCCTCAACCCCCCCTCAAGTCAAGTTTATTTGTCACATACACATACGAGATGTGCAGTGAAATGAAAGTGGCAATGCTCGCGGACTTTTGTGCAAAAGACAAACAACAAAACAACCAAACAAACTATAAACACAATCATAACACACATATTCTTTTACATAATAAATAATGGAATGAAAAACGTTCAGTAGAGTTAGTCCCTGGTGAGATAGGCGTTTACAGTCCGAATTGCCTCTGGGAAGAAACTCCTTCTCAACCTCTCCGTTCTCACCGCATGGCAACGGAGGCGTTTGCCTGACCGTAGCGGCTGGAACAGTCCGTTGCAGGGGTGGAAGAGGTCTCTCATGATTTTGTTTGCTCTGGAGTTGCACCTCCTGTTGTATAGTTCCTGCAGGGGGGTGAGGGAAGTTCCCATAGTGCGTTTGTTC
>NW_026576335.1:47500-52500 GCF_028641065.1 Leucoraja erinaceus
ACCAACACTGGCAGCAAGCTGACATTGGAGGGAATGAAAGGCCCCGGGCCTAGCTGGGCAAAGCCACCAGACTCCCACACCGCCAACACTCGGGACATGAGGCCCATGACTCACACCTTTGTTCAGCTTCACCTGCGAATACAAAGTCTCTCCGATGGTCACCAGCCCCGAATTCCTCACTCCCAAATACACAATGGACAACAGGTGCAGGAGTGGAGGCCATTCGGCCCTTCGAGCCAACGCCAGCACCGCCATTCAATGTGATCATGGCTGATCATCCACAATCAGTTCCCCGTTCCTGCCTTAGAAACATAGAAATTAGGTGCAGGAGTAGGCCATTCGGCCCTTCGAGCCTGCACCATTCGCCATTCAATATGATCATGGCTGATCATCCAACTCAGTATCCCGTACCTGCCTTCTCTCCATACCCCCTGATCCCCTTAGCCACAAGGGCCACATCTAACTCCCTCTTAAATATAGCCAATGAACTGTGTGGCCTCAACTACCCTCTGTGGCAGAGAGTTCCAGAGATTCACCACTCTCTGTGTGAAAATCTCTCCCCATATCCCCTGACTCTCTCTCGCTATCTTTAAGAGCCTCTCTCTTGAAAGAATTCTCTCCAGAGAACCGGCCTCCACCGGCCTCTGAGGCAGAGAATTCCACAGACTCACAACTCTCTGGGTGAAAAAGTGTTTCCTCATCTCTGTTCTAAATGGCTTACTCCTTATTCTTAAAGTGTGTGTGTGTGTGTGTGTGTGTGTGTGTGTGTGTGTGTGTGTGTGTGTGTGTGTGTGTGTGTGGTGTGTGTGTGTGTGTGTGTGTTGTGTGTGTGTGTGTGTGTGTGTGTGTGTGTGTGTGTGTGTGTGGTGTGTGTGTGTGTGTGTGTGTGTCCCCTGGTTCTGGACTCCCCCGACATGGGGAACATGTTTCCTGCCTCTAGCCTGTCCAAACCTTTAATAATCTTATATGTTTCAATAAGATTCCCTCTCATCCTTGTAAACTGCAGAGTATAACGAGAGAGGGAGGTAGAGAGAGAGAGAGATGGATATAGAGAGAGAGGGATATAGAGAGAGAGGGAGATAGAGAGAGAGGGAGGGGGAGAGGGGAGGGAGAGAGGGAGAGGAGGAGAGAGAGGGGGAGAGAGAAACAAAGAAACATAGACAATAGGTGCAGGAGTAGAGGCCATTCGGCCCTTTGAGCCTGCACCATTCGCCATTCAATATGATCATGGCTGATCATCCAACTCAGTATCCCGTACCTGCCTTCTCTCCATACCCCCTGATCCCTTTAGCCACAAGGGCCACATCTAACTCCCTCTTAAATATAGCCAATGAACTGTGTGGCCTCGACTACCCTCTGTGGCAGAGAGTTCCAGAGATTCACCACTCTCTGTGTGAAAATCTCTCCCCATATCCCCTGACTCGCTCTCGCTATCTTTAAGAGCCTCTCTCTTGAAAGAATTCTCTCCAGAGAACCGGCCTCCACCGCCCTCTGAGGCAGAGAATTCCACAGACTCACAACTCTCTGGGTGGAAAAGTGTTTCCTCATATCTGTTCGAAATGGCTTACTCCTTATCCATAAACTGTGTGTGTGGCCCCTTGTCCTGGACTTCCCCAACATCGGGAACAATCTTCCTGCATCTAGCCTGTCCAACCCCTTAAGAATTTTGTAAGTTTCTATAAGATCCCCCCTCAATCTCCTAAATTCAGAAAGTAGATGAGGAGGACTTTCTTTAGTCAGAGGGTGGTGAATCTGTGGGATTCATTGCCACAGACGGCTGTGGAGGCCACAGGTCAGTTTCTATAAGATCCCCCCTCAATCTTATTGATTGTGGATGATCAGCCATGATCACAATGAGTGGCAGTGCTGGCTCGAGGGGCTGAATGGCCTCCTCCTGCAGCAATTTTCTTTGTTTTGGGACCTAATGCCTAACCAGCGTCACTGGATTTCCTGCAGGAACTAAAGAGAAAGCCACAAAGACATGTGAGCAACCACCCCAGGGCACAGACTTGGAGACCAGTTCTGTTTTTTGGTTGCCATGGAGGCAAACATGGGTTAGTCTCCACATGTGAGTCAGAGCTGATGGTGGGCAGTGTTAAATTGTCATTACTCCCAGCGGTCTCGATAGACTGCGCTCAGCGCTGCCCTCCGGAGGCTGGGTTGTAGACTTTGGCTATATTTAAGAGGGAGTTAGATGTGGCCCTTGTGGCTAAAGGGATCAGGGGGTATGGAGAGAAGGCAGGTACGGGATACTGAGTTGGATGATCAGCTGTGATCGTATTGAATGGCGGTGCTGGTGCTGGCTCGAAGGGCCGAATGGCCTCTACTCCTGCACCTATTTTCTATGTTTCTATATATATATATATTCACACACATGTATGTACAGTATAGGCTCATACACACACACGCATACTGAGTTGGATGATCAGCCGTGATCATATTGAATGGCGAATGGTGCAGGCTCGAAGGGCCGAATGGCCTCTACTCCTGCACCTATGTCTATGTTTCTATGTTTCTATGAGGGGGGATCTTATAGCGGTGTACAAAATCATGAGAGGAATAAATTGGGTGGAGTCTCTTGCCCAGAGTCGGGGAATCGAGGACCAGAGGACACGGGTTCAAGGTGAAGGGGAATAGATTTAATAGGAATCTGAGGGGTGATTTTTTCAGTAGTCTATGTTTCTATGATTCTACACGCTGTGCCACAGGGCCACACCTAGATCAGGACTGTCCCCTGCGGTTTAATTGTCCAGGACTGGTGGCTGGTGCCCAAGACACACAGTGGTAGCTTCCTTGCTAGATGTGTTTGTGAAGGCTAATCACACACTAGGGAGGAAATGGACAGTGACAAGGCACCCTGGACGAACAATACCAGTCACACACACGTCCTGTACGATAGCAAACGCTCCCTGCAGAGACCCTGAGGTAAAATTGAGGTAAAATTGACCGTCTTGGGCCTACAAAGGAAGAGTCCATTCAATCCGGCATCCGCCATTTTGTGGGCAATACTGACCCACCATCTTGTGGCCATAGAGACATAGAAACTCGTCGCATTTCCTGCTGCAGCCGTGCATGCGTGAACTTTGTGTTTCCAGAAATATGTCTCCCAGAGGCTGGAGACGGTGGCGCAGCGGGTTCGATCCAGACCACGGGCGCTGTCTGCGCGGAGTTTGCACGTTCTCCCGTGAGTTTCCTCCGGGTGTGTGGGCCGGTGTGGGCAGGTTGGGCCGAAGGGCCTGTTTCCATGCTGCATCAGTCTATGTCTGAGGAAGGACATTATTGCCATAGAGGGAGTGCAGAGACGGTTCACCAGACTGATTCCTGGGATGTCAGGACTGTCTTATGAAGAAAAACTGGTTTATACTCTCTAGAATTTAGGAGATTGAGGGGGGATCTTATAGAAACTTACAAAATTCTTAAGGGGTTGGACAGGCTAGATGCAGGAAGATTGTTCCCGATGTTGGGGAAGTCCAGGACAAGGGGTCACAGCTTAAGGATAAGGGAGAAATCCTTTAAAACCGAGATGAGAAGAACTTTTTTCACGCAGAGAGTGGTGAATCTCTGGAACTCTCTGCCACAGTGGGTAGTTGAGGCCAGTTCTTTGTCTATATTTAAGAGGGAGTTAGATGTGGCCCTTGTGGCTAAGGGAATCAGGGGGTATGGAGAGAAGGCAGGTACGGGATACTGAGTTGGATGATCAGCCATGATCATATTGAATGGCGGTGCAGGCTCGAAGGGCCGAATGGCCTACTCCTGCACCTAATTTCTATGTTTCTAATCCGTCATCCGCCATTTTGTGATCAATGCTGATCCAGCATCCACCATTTTGTGGGCAATACTGACCCGCCATCTTGTGGCCATAGAGACATAGAAACACATGGGCTTGTCGCAGTTCCTGCTGCAGCCGTGCATGCGTGAACTTTGTGTTTCCAGAAATATGTCTCCCAGAGGCTGGAGACGGTGGCGCAGTGTGTTCGATCCTGACCACGGGCGCTGTCTGCGCGGAGTTTGCACGTTCTCCCGTGACCCAGTTTCCTCCCACACTTTACACAGAAACATAGAAAACATAGGCAATGGGTGCAGGAGTAGAGGCCATTCGGCCCTTCCAGCCTGCAGCAGCACCGCCATTCAATATGATCATGGCTGATCATCCAACTCAGTATCCCGTCCCTGCCTTCTCTCCATACCCCCTGATCCCTTTAGCCAAAAGGGGCCACATAGAAACATAGACAATAGGTGCAGGAGTAGAGGCCATTCGGCCCTTCGAGCCTGCACCATTCGCCATTCAATATGATCATGGCTGATCATCCAACTCAGTATCCCATCCCTGCCTTCTCTCCATACCCCCTGATCCCTTTAGCCACAAGGGCCACATCTAACTCCCTCTTAAATATAGCCAATGAACTGTGTGGCCTCAACTACCCCCTGTGGCAGAGAGTTCCAGAGATTCACCACTCTCTGTGTGAAAAAAGTTCTTCTCATCTCGGTTTTAAAGGATTTCCCCCTTATCCTTAAGCTGTGACTTGACTTGAAGGGCCGAATGGCCTCTACCCCTGCACCTATTGTCTATTGTCTATTGACTGTGTGTTCTCTGTACACAAACAGCCGTGTAGACTAACTCACAGTCTTTTATTCGGATTATTTAACGACCAAATTTTATGGAAATCACAGGCAAATGTGGAGGTGCTTCTGTGTGGAAGAGTTGCCTATTTTGCATTCGCTGTAGGGCTAACGGACTTTGTTTACAAGGATTTGTCGAGGAAATGTAGTGAGATTTTCATGAAGCCCCAGTGAACCGTGACATGCATCAGTTGGAGGTTTGTTGTTCTGTGTGTGTGTGCGTTCCTGAAGATTTGTTTCTTGGAAACTGCTGTATCTTTAAATCAAAGGCAAAACATTCCTCAAACTGTTTAAACAAGAGTTCTGGGAAAGGATGGTGTGGGGGTGGGGGGTGGGGGAGTTGGGAGAAGGCAGCTACTGCAGATAGACCAGAGATATCA
>NW_026576335.1:55000-72500 GCF_028641065.1 Leucoraja erinaceus
ACACACACACACACACACACACACACACACACACACACACACACACACACACACACACACACACACACACACACACACACACACACACACACACACACACACACACACACACACACACACACACACACACACACACACACACACACACACACACACACACACACACACACACACACACACACACACACACACACACACACACACACACACACACACACACACACACACACACACACACACACACACACACACACACACACACACACACACACCACACACACACACACACACACACACACACACACACACACACACACACACACACCACACACACACACACACACACACACACACACACACACACCACACACACACACACACACACACACACACACACACACACACACACACACACACACACACACACACACACACACACACACACACACCACACACACACACACACACACACACACACACACACACACACACACACACACACACACACACACACACACACACACACACACACACACACACACACACACACACACACACACACACACACACACACACACACACACACACACACACACACACACACACACACACACACACACACACACACACACACACACACACACACACACACACACACACACACACACACACACACACACACACACACACACACACACACACACACACACACACACACACACACACACACACACACACACACACACACACACACACACACACACACACACACACACACACACACACACACACACACACACACACACACACACACACCACACACACACACACACACACACACACACACACACACACACACACACACACACACACACACACACACACACACACACACACACACACACACACACACACACACACACACACACACACACACACACACACACACACACACACACACACACACACACACACACACACACACACACACACACACACACACACACACACACACACATACACACACACACACACACACACACACACACACACACACACACACACACACACACACACACACACACACACACACACACACACACACACACACACACACACACACACACACACACACACACACACACACACACACACACACACACACACACACACACACACACACACACACACACACACACACACACACACACACACACACACACACACACACACACACACACACACACACACACACACACACACACACACACACACACACACACACACACACACACACACACACACACACACACACACACACACACACACACACACACACACACACACACACACACACACACACACACACACACACACACACACACACACACACACACACACACACACACACACACACACACACACACACACACACACACACACACACACACACACACACACACACACACACACACACACACACACACACACACACACACACACACACACACACACACACACACACACACACACACACCACACACACACACACACACACACACACACACACACACACACACACACACACACACACACACACACACACACACACACACACACACACACACACACACACACACACACACACACACACACACACACACACACACACACACACACACACACACACACACACACACACACACACACACACACACACACACACACACACACACACACACACACACACACACACACACACACACACACACACACACACACACACACACACACACACACACACACACACCACACACACACACACACACACACACACACACACACACACACACACACACACACACACACACACACACACACACACACACACACACACACACAACACACACACACACACACACACACACACACACACACACACACACACACACACACACACACACACACACACACACACACACACACACACACACACACACACACACACACACACACACACACACACACACACACACACACACAACACACACACACACACACACACACACACACACACACACACACACACACACACACACACACACACACACACACACACACACACACACACACACACACACACACACACACACACACACACACACACACACACACACACACACACACACACACACACACACACACACACACACACACACACACACACACACACACACACACACACACACACACACACACACACACACACACACACACACACACACACACACACACACACACACACACACACACACACACACACACACACACACACACACACACACACACACACACACACACACACACACACACACACACACACACACACACACACACACACACACACACACACACACACACACACACACACACACACACACACACACACACACACACACACACACACACACACACACACACACACACACACACACACACACACACACACACACACACACACACACACACACACACACACACACACATCACACACACACACACACACACACACACACACACACACACACACACACACACACACACACACACACACACACACACACACACACACACACACACACACACACACACACACACACACACACACACACACACACACACACACACACACACACACACACACACACACACACACACACACACACACACACACACACACACACACACACACACACACACACACACACACACACACACACACACACACACACACACACACACACACACACACACACACACACACACACACACACACACACACACACACACACACACACACACACACACACACACACACACACACACACACACACACACACACACACACACACACACACACACACACACACACACACACACACACACACACACACACACACACACACACACACACACACACACACACACACACACACACACACACACACACACACACACACACACACACACACACACACACACACACACACACACACACACACACACACACACACACACACACACACACACACACACACACACACACACACACACACACACACACACACACACACACACACACACACACACACACACACACACACACACACACACACACACACACACACACACACACACACACACACACACACACACACACACACACACACACACACACACACACACACACACACACACACACACACACACACACACACACACACACACACACACACACACACACACACACACACACACACACACACACACACACACACACACACACACACACACACACACACACACACACACACACACACACACACACACACACACACACACACACACACACACACACACACACACACACACACACACACACACACACACACACACACACACACACACACACACACACACACACACACACACACACACACACACACACACACACACACACACACACACACACACACACACACACACACACACACACACACACACACACACACACACACACACACACACACACACACACACACACACACACACACACACACACACACACACACACACACACACACACACACACACACACACACACACACACACACACACACACACACACACACACACACACACACACACACACACACACACACACACACACACACACACACACACACACACACACACACACACACACACACACACACACACACACACACACACACACACACACACACACACACACACACACACACACACACACACACACACACACACACACACACACACACACACACACACACACACACACACACACACACACACACACACACACACACACACACACACACACACACACACACACACACACACACACACACACACACACACACACACACACACACACACACACACACACACACACACACACACACACACACACACACACACACACACACACACACACACACACACACACACACACACACACACACACACACACACACAACCACACACACACACACACACACACACACACACACACACACACACACACACACACACACACACACACACACACACACACACACACACACACACACACACACACACACACACACACACACACACACACACACACACACACACACACACACACACACACACACACACACACACACACACACACACACACACACACACACACACACACACACACACACACACACACACACACACACACACACACACACACACACACACACACACACACACACACACACACACACACACACACACACACACACACACACACACACACACACACACACACACACACACACACACACACACACACACACACACACACACACACACACACACACACACACACACACACACACACACACACACACACACACACACACACACACACACACACACACACACACACACACACACACACACACACACACACACACACACACACACACACACACACACACACACACACACACACACACACACACACACACACACACACACACACACACACACACACACACACACACACACACACACACACACACACACACACACACACACACACACACACACACACACACACACACACACACACACACACACACACACACACACACACACACACACACACACACACACACACACACACACACACACACACACACACACACACACACACACACACACACACACACACACACACACACACACACACACACACACACACAACACACACACACACACACACACACACACACACACACACACACACACACACACACACACACACACACACACACACACACACACACACACACACACACACACACACACACACACACACACACACACACACACACACACACACACACACACACACACACACACACACACACACACACACACACACACACACACACACACACACACACACACACACACACACACACACACACACACACACACACACACACACACACACACACACACACACACACACACACACACACACACACACACACACACACACACACACACACACACACACACACACACACACACACACACACACACACACACACACACACACACACACACACACACACACACACACACACACACACACACACACACACACACACACACACACACACACACACACACACACACACACACACACACACACACACACACACACACACACACACACACACACACACACACACACACACACACACACACACACACACACACACACACACACACACACACACACACACACACACACACACACACACACACACACACACACACACACACACACACACACACACACACACACACACACACACACACACACACACACACACACACACACACACACACACACACACACACACACACACACACACACACACACACACACACACACACACACACACACACACACACACACACACACACACACACACACACACACACACACACACACACACACACACACACACACACACACACACACACACACACACACACACACACACACACACACACACACACACACACACACACACACACACACACACACACACACACACACACACACACACACACACACACACACACACACACACACACACACACACACACACACACACACACACACACACACACACACACACACACACACACACACACACACACACACACACACACACACACACACACACACACACACACACACACACACACACACACACACACACACACACACACACACACACACACACACACACACACACACACACACACACACACACACACACACACACACACACACACACACACACACACACACACACACACACACACACACACACACACACACACACACACACACACACACACACACACACACACACACACACACACACACACACACACACACACACACACACACACACACACACACACACACACACACACACACACACACACACACACACACACACACACACACACACACACACACACACACACACACACACACACACACACACACACACACACACACACACACACACACACACACACACACACACACACACACACACACACACACACACACACACACACACACACACACACACACACACACACACACACACACACACACACACACACACACACACACACACACACACACACACACACACACACACACACACACACACACACACACACACACACACACACACACACACACACACACACACACACACACACACACACACACACACACACACACACACACACACACACACACACACACACACACACACACACACACACACACACACACACACACACACACACACACACACACACACACACACACACACACACACACACACACACACACACACACACACACACACACACACACACACACACACACACACACACACACACACACACACACACACACACACACACACACACACACACACACACACACACACACACACACACACACACACACACACACACACACACACACACACACACACACACACACACACACACACACACACACACACACACACACACACACACACACACACACACACACACACACACACACACACACACACACACACACACACACACACACACACACACACACACACACACACACACACACACACACACACACACACACACACACACACACACACACACACACACACACACACACACACACACACACACACACACACACACACACACACACACACACACACACACACACACACACACACACACACACACACACACACACACACACACACACACACACACACACACACACACACACACACACACACACACACACACACACACACACACACACACACACACACACACACACACACACACACACACACACACACACACACACACACACACACACACACACACACACACACACACACACACACACACACACACACACACACACACACACACACACACACACACACACACACACACACACACACACACACACACACACACACACACACACACACACCCACACACACACACACACACACACACACACACACACACACACACACACACACACACACACACACACACACACACACACACACACACACACACACACACACACACACACACACACACACACACACACACACACACACACACACACACACACACACACACACACACACACACACACACACACACACACACACACACACACACACACACACACACACACACACACACACACACACACACACACACACACACACACACACACACACACACACACACACACACACACACACACACACACACACACACACACACACACACACACACACACACACACACACACACACACACACACACACACACACACACACACACACACACACACACACACACACACACACACACACACACACACACACACACACACACACACACACACACACACACACACACACACACACACACACACACACACACACACACACACACACACACACACACACACACACACACACACACACACACACACACACAACACACACACACACACACACACACACACACACACACACACACACACACACACACACACACACACACACACACACACACACACACACACACACACACACACACACACACACACACACACACACACACACACACACACACACACACACACACACACACACACACACACACACACACACACACACACACACACACACACACACACACACACACACACACACACACACACACACACACACACACACACACACACACACACACACACACACACACACACACACACACACACACACACACACACACACACACACACACACACACACACACACACACACACACACACACACACACACACACACACACACACACACACACACACACACACACACACACACACACACACACACACACACACACACACACACACACACACACACACACACACACACACACACACACACACACACACACACACACACACACACACACACACACACACACACACACACACACACACACACACACACACACACACCACACACACACACACACACACACACACACACACACACACACACACACACACACACACACACACACACACACACACACACACACACACACACACACACACACACACACACACACACACACACACACACACACACACACACACACACACACACACACACACACACACACACACACACACACACACACACACACACACACACACACACACACACACACACACACACACACACACACACACACACACACACACACACACACACACACACACACACACACACACACACACACACACACACACACACACACACACACACACACACACACACACACACACACACACACACACACACACACACACACACACACACACACACACACACACACACACACACACACACACACACACACACACACACACACACACACACACACACACACACACACACACACACACACACACACACACACACACACACACACACACACACACACACACACACACACACACACACACACACACACACACACACACACACACACACACACACACACACACACACACACACACACACACACACACACACACACACACACACACACACACACACACACACACACACACACACACACACACACACACACACACACACACACACACACACACACACACACACACACACACACACACACACACACACACACACACACACACACACACACACACACACAAACACACACACACCATTCACACACACCTGTTACACGCACTACCAAGTCTATTGTCTATGATCGAATGGTGGAGTAGACTTGATGGGCCAAATGGCCTTATTCTACTCCTACTCCTTATGGCCTTATGACATAGGTTTAAGGTGAAGGGGGAAAAGATTGAATAGGAATTTGTGGGGTAATTTTTACACACACACAGGGAGCGGGTGATGGGTGTACGGAATGAGCTGCCAGAGGTGGTAGTTGAGGCTGGGACTATCCCAACCATTAAGAAACAGTAGGTCAGGTACATGGATAGGTACAGGTTTGGAGGGATATGAGCCAAACGCGGGGCAGGTGGGACTAGTGTAGCTGGGACATGTTGGGCAAGTTGGGCTGAAGGGCCTGTTTCCACACTGGACTAACCCCTCAGCGCTGATTCTTTTTTTTTTTTAATTTTTTTATTATTGGAGATAGGTACATAATCTATTACATCATTACGGTCTTAGATTTTTAAATTGATAATATTGTCAGTTATTATTACATTGTCTCCGATACTTTTTGCATTTTGCTTCTTCGTGTTTTTAATAACTAGATAGAGCTAAAGGGATAGATGAAATAGAGAGAGAGAAGAAGGAAAAGGAAAGCTAAAATTAAAAAAAAAAGGAAGAGGAGTGAAAGAGGTAATTGAGGAAGAATGGAAAAATTTGTTAGAGTTTAAAAACATCGTTCGAGATATGTTCGTACATTTCGGAGTATAGCATTTCATCCCATCTTTAGTCCGGATGCTAGTCAGGTTCCTGTGCTGAACTATTCTGACCCTTTAAGTAATCAATAAAAGGAGACCATGTTCCAACGAATAATTCCTGTTTGTCCAACAGGGAAAATCTGATTCTTTCCACGTTTAAGGTCTCCGTCATTTCTATAATCCACTCAGCGCTGATTCTGAGATGCTCTCGGTCGCCCCCATGCCTGATATTCGCCACCTTTTTTTACCTCAGGGCCCTGAACAAGGTGAAGATGGGAAAGAAAGTCGAAAAAGTGGTAAAAGAGAAAACTATCACCCCAGTCGAAGAAGAGGGGCCAAGGAACCCGGGTAAATGTCACTGGTATTTAGAAGGATGAGCGGAGGGAAACTTATAGAAACATGTACAAATTCTTAAGGGATTGGACAGGCTAGAACATAGAACATAGAACATAGAAATTAGGTACAGGAGTAGGCCATTCGGCCAAAACTGCACGCAATACTCCAGGTGTGGTCTCACCAAGACCCTGTACAACTGCAGTAGAACCTCCCTGCTCCTATACTCAAATCCTTTTGCTATGAAGAATGTCTTTCCTCAGATTAGGAGACCAAAACTGTACGCAATACTCCAGGTGTGGTCTCACCAAGACCCTGTACAACTGCAGTAGAACCTCCCTGCTCCTAGACTCAAATCCTTTTGCTATGAAGAATGTTTTTCCTCAGATTAGGAGACCAAAACTGTACGCAATACTCCAGGTGTGGTCTCACCAAGACCCTGTACAACTGCAGTAGAACCTCCCTGCTCCTAGACTCAAATCCTTTTGCTATGAAGAATGTCTTTCCTCAGATTAGGAGACCAAAACTGTACGCAATACTCCAGGTGTGGTCTCACCAAGACCCTGTACAACTCCAGTAGAACCTCCCTGCTCCTATACTCAAATCCTCTTGCTATGAAAGCCAACATACCATTCGCTTTCTTTACTGCCTGCTGCACCTGCATGCCTACCTTCAATGACTGGTGTACCATGACACCCAGGTCTCGCTGCATCTCCCCCTTTCCCAATCGGCCACCATTTAGATAATAGTCTGCTTTCCCGTTTTTGCCACCAAAATGGATAACCTCACATTTATCCACATTATACTGCATCTGCCAAACATTTGCCCACTCACCCAGCCTATCCAAGTCACCTTGCAGTCTCCTAGCATCCTCCTCACAGCTAACACTGCCCCCCAGCTTAGTGTCATCCGCAAACTTGGAGATATGGCCTTCAATTCCCTCATCCAGAGCATTAATATATATTGTAAACAGCTGGGGTCCCAGTACTGAGCCTTGCGGTACCCCACTAGTCACTGCCTGCCATTGTGAAAAGGACCCGTTTACTCCTACTCTTTGCAAAGATGCTAGATGCAGGAAAAATGTTTCCGATGTTTGGGGGGGGAGTCCAGAACCACAGTTTAAGAATAAGGGGTCGGCCATTTAGGACTGCGATGAGGAAAAACTTTTTCACCCAGAGAGTTGTGAATCTGTGGAATTCTCTGCCTCAGAGGGCAGTGGAGGCCGGTTCTCTGGATACTTTCAAGAGAGAGCTAGATGGGGCTCTTAAAGATAGCGGAGTCAGGGGATATGGGGAGAAGGCAGGAACGAGGTACTGATTGGGGATGATCAGCCATGATCACATTGAATACATAGAAACATCCAACTTCCGGTGGCTGCTATGGTTTAGCTTTCATTGCAAAAGGATTTGAGTATAGATCCCTTAGCATATAGGCAACATCTAACTCCAGGGAGGTTCTACTGTGGCAGTTGTACAGGGTCTTTAGGAGAGACCACACACTGGAGTATTGCGTACAGTTTTGGTCATCTCCAAATTAACAGGAAGGACCATTATTGCCATAGAGGGAGTGCAGAGACGGTTCACCAGACTGATTCCTGGATGTCAGGACTGTCTTATGAAGAAAGACTTGATAGACTTGGTTTATACTCTCTAGAATGTAGAAGATTGAGAGGGGATCTTATAGAAACTTACAAAATTCTTAAGGGGTTGGACAGGCTAGATGCAGGAAGATTGCTCCCGATGTTGGGGAGGTCCAGGACAAGGGGTCACAGCTTAAGGATAAGGGGGAAAATCCTTTAAAACCGAGATGAGAAGAACTTTTTTCACACAGAGAGTGGTGAATCTGTGGAACTCTCTGCCACAGAGGGTAGTTGAGGCCAGTTCATTGGCTATATTTAAGAGGGAGTTAGATGTGGCCCTTGTGGCTAAGGGGATCAGAGGGTATGGAGAGAAGGCAGGTACGGGATACTGAGTTGGATGATCAGCCATGATCATATTGAATGGCAAATGGTGCAGGCTCGAAGGGCCGAATGGCCTCTACTCTAAGTTCTATAAGATCCCCCCTCAATCTCCTAAATTCTAGAGAGTATAAACCAAGTCTATCCAGTCTTTCTTCACAGGGGTAGACAAACCGCACGGAAAGCTTGGGTGGGGCACAAAGTCTTCAGAGGTTTCCTAAGTGGGACGGGGGCATAACACTACCCTACACACTAGGAGTCTTTGGAGTGTGGGAGAACGTGCAAACCCCACACAGACAGCACCCGTGGTCAGGATCGAACCCGGGTCTGGTGCTACTAGGCAGCAACTGTGGCCAACATGGACAGTGTGGGCTGAAGGGCCTGTGTCCTTGCTGTATCTCTATAACTAAAAACGAATGCTTAGACTCAGCGGGACAGGCGCCATCTCTGGAGAATATGGACAGGCGACATTTTGGGTCGGGACCCCTTCTTCACACGGATTGTGCTGAGGGTGGGAGCTGGCAGTGAGGATGAAACCAGGAGAATCCGGATTTGTCCTGCTTTATTCCCGCTTCCAGTCCCTCCCCCGCCAACTACAAACTCAGTCCGATGAAGGGTCCTGACCCGAAAAACATCACCTATCCATGTTCTCCAGAGATGTTACCCAATCCACTCAGTTACTCCAGCACTCTGTGTATTGTTTTGTAAACCAGCATCTGTAATTTCCTTATTTCTCCTTGCATTCACTTATTTGTGTGTGTGTGTGTGTGTGTGTATGTATATGCTTGTGTGTGTGCATGCCTGTGTGTGTATGATGTATGTCTGTGTATTCATGCATGTGTGTGTATGCATGTATGTGTGTGGGGGTGTGTATATGTGTGTGTGCATGTGGATGTGTGTACATGTGTATATGTATGTGTGTGTGTGTGTGCCTGTGTATATGGGTTTCTGCCTGTGTTCATGCATGCATGTGCATGCGTGTACATGTGTGTGTGCCTGTGTGTGCATGCATGTACGTGTGTGTATATGTGTGTGCGCGTGCATGTGTGTGTGCATGCATGTACGTGTGTATATGTGTGTGTACGCATGTATGTGTGTGTGTGTGTTTATATGTGCGTGTCTGTGTGCGTGTGTGTGTGTGTATATGTGCGTGTGTGTATGTGTGCGTGTGTGTGTGTGTGTGTGTGTGTGTATGTGTGTGTGTGTGTGTGTGTGTGTGTGTGTGTGTGTGTGTATATATTTGTGTGTGTGTGTGTGTGTATGTATGTGTGTGTGTGTGTGTGTTTATATGTGTGTGTGTGCGTGTGCGTGTGCGTGTGTGTGTGTGTATATGTGTGCGTGTGTGCTTTGTTTTAACAGAGGACTACGTGTGCACGGGGAACCTGGAGCAGGACTTTACCGAGCTGTGCAACCGGATGGAGATCCTGGAATACCCGCTGGTCATCCCCAGGCACATCGCCGTCAGCCTCAACGGCCTCCGTGAGTCGCTGCCCGCCCCTCCCCACCTCCTCCCCACCTCCCCTGAGAGTGGGAGAGTGTGTGAGAGAGAGGGAGAGGGAGAGTGAGAGTGGGAGAGTGTGTGAGTGTGTGAGAGAGAGTCATGCAGTCATGGAGTGATACAACGTGGAAACAGGCCCAACTTGCCATCAATGTCCAACAATGCCCCATCTGTAAACATAGAAACATAGAAATTAGGTGCAGGAGTAGAGGCCATTCGGCCCTTCGAGCCTGCACCATTCGCCATTCAATATGATCACGGCTGATCATCCGACTCAGTATCCCGTACCTGCCTTCTCTCCATACCCCCTGATCCCCTTAGCCACAAGGGCCACATCTAACTCCCTCTTAAATATAGCCAATGAACTGTGTGGCCTCTACTACCCTCTGTGGCAGAGAGTTCCAGAGATTCACCACTCTCTGTGTGAAAAAAGTTCTTCTCATCTCAGTTTTAAAGGATTTCCCCCTTATCCTTAAGCTGTGGCCCCTTGTCCTGGACTTCCCCAACATCGGGAACAATCTTCCTGCATCTAGCCTGTCCTCAACCCCTTAAGAATTTGGTAGTTTCTATAAGATCCCCTCTCAATCTTCTAAATTCTAGCGAGTATAAACCAAGTCTATCCAGTCTTTCTTCATATGAAAGTCCTGACATCCCAGGAATCAGTCTGGTGAACCGTCTCTGCACCCCCTCTATGGCAATAATGTCCCTCCTCAGATTTTGGAGCACAAAACTGTACGCAATACTCCAGGTGTGGTCTCACCAAGACCCGGTACATGATCCCCTGTCCATCCAGGAAACTGTGAACGGAAACCTCTGGAACTTTGCGCCCCACCCAAGGTTTCTGTGCGGTTCCCGGAGGTTCCCGGAGGTTTTTGTCAGTTAGACCTACCTTATCCTTAAGCTGTGACCCCTTGTCCTGGACTTCCCCAACATCAGGAGCAATCTAGTGCTAGTCCCACCTGCCTGCGCTTGATCCAAGTCATTGAAGGTAAGGCATGCAGGTGCAGCAGGCCCGAAACGTTGCCTATTTCCTTTCGCTCCATAGATGCTGCTGCACCTGCTGAGTTTCTCCAGCATTTTTGTGTACCTTCCATCCAAACCTGTCTTATTCATTTACATATACAGTTTTGGTCTCCAAATCTGTGGAAGGACATTATTGCCATAGAGGGAGTGCAGAGACGGTTCACAAGACTGATTCCTGGGATGTCAGGACTGTCTTATGAAGAAAGACTGGATAGACTTGGTTTATACTCTCGGGAATTTAGGAGATTGAGAGGGGATCTTATAGAAACTTACAAAATTCTTAAGGGGTTGGACAGGCTAGATGCAGGAAGATTGCTTCCCGATGTTGGGGAAGTCCAGGACAAGGGGTCACAGCTTAAGGATAAGGGGGAAATCCTTTTAAAACCGAGATGAGAAGAACTTTTTTCACACAGAGAGTGGTGAATCTCTGGAACTCTCTGCCACAGAGGGTAGTTGAGGCCACAGTTCATTGGCTATATTTAAGAGGGAGTTAGATGTGGCCCTTGTGGCTAAGGGGATCAGGGGGTATGGAGAGAAGGCAGGGATGGGATACTGAGTTGGATGATCAGCCATGATCATATTGAATGGCGAATGGTGCAGGCTCGAAGGGCCGAATGGCCTCTACTCCTGCACCTAATTTCTATGTTTCTATGTTTCTAAGTAATATTAAAAACACAGAGACAACATATCAATAAAAATAGACAATAGACATTACATTATGTAAAATATTAAAATATTCACAGTGTGCCAAAATCTAGCAAAAACCTTTGAGGTATTTTACAAAGGGTGCAACAATGAAAGGTGCAATATAGAAAAAGTGCAAATTTCGTACTGGAGACATTGAGCCAAAGTTATTTTCACAGTTTGTTGTCTTTGTTTGGGTACTGTTCATGGAATTTACTTAAGTGTGTTGTGTTGAGTAGTCTGATGGCCTGAGGGAAAAAGCTGTTTTTGAATCTAGTGGTTTTGCTCCGCATGCTGCGGTAGCGCTTACCGGAAGTTAGGAGGGTGAACAGTTTGTGTGCTGGGTGGGTGGTGTCTTTGATGATATTGCTTGCTCTCTTGCGACAGCGAGATGGGTATAAGTCCTGGATTGCTGGTTGGGGTGATCTGGTGATCTTCTCCGCTGTCCTCACCACTCTCTGTAGGGAGAGAGAGAAAGTGAGAGAGTGAGCGTGAGAGAGAGAGATAGAGGTGGGTGTGTGTGTGGGGGGGGATGTGTGTGTACCCTTGTTGCCGCTCACTACCTTCTCGTCTCTTGCAGTTGATGAGATGCAGTCTCTGACAGCCTCGGATAAGAGTACTCCCTCATCGGCAGCGGGAACCAAGGAGCACATTTCGTTCTTCAGGCCCACCGTCCAGGTGGAGATGGACAATGATGACACTAAGCTGGTGAAGGCCATTTACATCAGAGGTGCCACCTAGCGATTCATTCAAAGTTCCACCTCGTATAGTATAGAAGTTGGGATGTAATGTTAAAATTGTACAAGGCATCGGTGAGGCCAATTCTGGAGTATGGGGTACAATTCTGGTCGCCTAATTATAGGAAGGATGTCAACAAAATAGAGAGAGTACAGAGGAGATTTACATAGAAACATAGACATAGAAATTAGGTGCAGGAGTAGAGGCCATTCGGCCCTTCGAGCCTGCACCAGCACCGCCATTCAATATGATCATGGCTGATCATCCAACTCAGTATCCCGTACCTGCCTTCTCTCCATACCCCCTGATCCCTTTAGCCACAAGGGCCACATAGAAACATAGAAACATAGAAATTAGGTGCAGGAGTAGAGGCCATTCGGCCCTTCGAGCCTGCACCATTCGCCATTCAATATGATCATGGCTGATCATCCAACTCAGTATCCCGTACCTGCCTTCTCTCCATACCCCCTGATCCCCATAGCCACAAGGGCCACATCTAACTCCCTCTTAAATATAGCCAATGAACTGTGGCTTCAACTACCCTCTGTGGCAGAGAGTTCCAGAGATCACCACTCTCTGTGTGAAAAAAGTTCTTCTCATCTCGGTTTTAAAGGATTTCCCCCTTATCCTTAAGCTGTGACCCCTTGTCCTGGACTTCCCCAACATCGGGAACAATCTTCCTGCATCTAGCCTGTCCAACCCCTTAAGAATTTTGTAAGTTTCTATAAGATCCCCTCTCAATCTTCTAAATTCTAGAGAGTATAAACCGAGTCTATCCAGTCTTTCTTCATAAGACAGTCCTGACATCCCAGGAATCAGTCTGGTGAACCTTCTCTGCACTCCCTCTATGGCAATAATGTCCTTCCTCAGATTTGGAGACCAAAACTGTACACAGTTACTAGAATGTTGCCTGGATTTCAGCAACTAAGTTACAGAGAAAGGTTGAACAAGTTAGGGCTTTATTCTCTGGAGCGCAGAAGGTTAAGGGGGGACTTGATAGAGGTTTTTTAAATGATGAGAGGGATAGACAGAGTTGACGTGGAAAAGCTTTTCCCACTGAGAGTAGGGAAGATTCAAACAAGGGGACATGACTTGAGAATTAAGGGACTGAAGTTTAGGGGTAACATGAGGGGGAACTTCTTTACTCAGAGAGTGGTAGCTGTGTGGAATGAGCTTCCAGTGAAGGTGGTGGAGGCAGGTTCGTTTTTTTTAACCATATAACCATATAACAATTTTTTACAGCACGGAAACAGGCCATCTCGGCCCTACAAGTCCATGCCGAACAAGTTTTTATCATTTAAAAATAAATTGGATAGTTATATGGACGGGAAGGGAATGGAGGGTTATGGTCTGAGCGCAGGTGTATGGGACTAGGGGAGATTATGTGTTCGGCACGGACTAGAAGGGTCGAGATGGCCTGTTTCCGTGCTGGAATTGTTATATGGTTATAGCAGAAAGCATTTTATCAGGATGCAGAGCAATGGTGTCAAGTTGGGTAAAGGGGAAGTACAACGGGATCTGGGGGTCCTTGTACATCAGTCTATGAAAG
>NW_026576335.1:75000-95000 GCF_028641065.1 Leucoraja erinaceus
GCTCCTATCATCCTGTGATCTACGAAGGGCGCGGTGTTGCCACTCTGACCTCCGTCTCTCTCTCTGTCTCTCGCAGTCTCTGGAACGTGGGCCTGACCAGGGACACCTTCCTTGCTTTTGTTGCCATCCTTCGTCAATGCACCAACCTCAAGTAAGCATCGGGGGGGGGAGCAAACAGGCCCAACTTGCCCAAACCGGCCTACCATGTCCCAGCTACACTAGTCCCACCTGCCCGCGTTTGGCCCATATCCCTCCAAACCTGTCCTATCCATGTACCTGTCTAACTGTTTCTTAAACGTCGGGATAGTCCCAGCCTCAACTACCTCCTCTGGCAGCTCGTTCCACACACCCATCACCCTCTTTATGTGAAAAAAAATCACCCCTCAGATTCCTATTAAATCTATTCCCCTTCACCTATACCCATATAACCATATAACAATTACAGCACGGAAACAGACCATCTCGACCCTTCTAGTCCGTGCCGAACACGTATTCTCCCCTAGTCCCATATACCTGCGCTCAGACCATAACCCTCCATTCCTTTCCCGTCCATATAACTATCCAATTTATTTTTAAATGATAAAACGAACGTGCCTCCACCACTTCCACTGGATGCTCATTCCACACAGCCACCACTCTCTGAGTAAAGAAGTTCCCCCTCTCATGTTACCCCTAAACTTCAGTCCCTTAATTCTCATGTCATGTCCCCTTGTTTGAATCTTCCCTACTCTCAGTGGGAAAAGCTTGTCCACGTCACCACTCTGTCTATCCCTCTCATCATTTTAAAAACCTCTATCAAGTCCCCCCTTAACCTTCTGCGCTCCAAAGAATAAAGCCCTAACTTGTTCAACCTTTCTCTGTAACATTCCCCGACTCTGGGCAAGAGACTCTACCCGATTTATCCAGTTATTCCTCTCATGATTTTGTACACCGCTATAAGATCGCCCCTCATCCTCCTGCGCTCCAAGGAATAGAGACCCAGCCCTGCTCAACCTCTCCCTGTAGCTCAGGCCCCTCGAGTCCCGGCAACATCCTTGTAAATCTTTTCTGAACCCTTGACACTGCCTTTCGTACAACTTGGTGCCCAGAACTGAACACAATATTCTAAATGGAGAGGTCTCACCAACGCCTTATACAAATGCAACACTCTCTCTTGTCAAGGAAGACTCTCTTCTAACTTCTAACACACATACATGAAATGTATATAACACACACAATTATATTTCTTCTAATCCAATAATGAACTTTATTTCAGACTAGACAAGGGACATTAAATAAGAAACATTGTAAATAAGAAACATTGTAAACCTCCCCGCAACTTCACACGCACTAGGCCTTATCCCCCCGGCACTCTCTCGCCTGCCCCCTTACTACAATGTCCCCCCTCCTATGCCCCTCTCCTCGCTGCCCCGGGCCCCCGCACTCTCTCTCCCCGCTGCCCCGGGCCCCGCCCTCTCTCTCCCCGCTGCCCCGGGCCCCGCACTCCCTCTCCCCGCTGCCCCGGGCCCCACACTCTCTCTCCCCGCTGCCCCGGACCCCGCACTCCTTCTCCCGGCTGCGGATCCAATCTTTGGCCGGAAGCAAGAAAGCAGAGCAAGATGGCGGACCAAGATGGCGGAGTCAGCTTGCTAAAATGGGTCCTATAATCACCCATGAGCGTACCTCACGTTTGCGTGAGAGTAACCCATCTTGCTCCGCTATAAGATCTTTGCTGGTCAGATTCTGGAAGATCAGGTTGGGGGAGGGGGGTTTGGAGTGGGCAGTTTGTTGGCAAGGTGGGCCAGACTGGCACTGCCCCCTCCCTGGTGTTTGTCTCTAGGTCGGTGGTTCTGGACGGCAACCCAATTGACCAACAGCCGTATCATCTACTGATGAGTGAAGATAGCACGTGAGTAGCCTCGACCCCCCCCCCCCCACCGTCGACCCCGCAAACACGAGGCTTCCCCCTTCCAGGACATCCGAGACGGCACTCGGGCATTTTCACCACTGCCAACGGGATCCCATCTTCCCGAGCCCACCATCTTTCTGCCTTTTCCGCAGAGACCTCTCCCTCCACAACACCCATGGTCAATATCGAAACAAAGCTCCCATGTGTGGAGAGGTCTGTGGAATTCTCTGCCTCAGAGGGCGGTGGAGGCCGGTTCTCTGGATGCTTTCAAGAGAGAGTTGGATAGAAACATAGAAATTAGGTGCAGGAGTAGGCCATTCGGCCCTTCGAGCCTGCACCATTCGCCATTCAATATGATCATGGCTGATCATCCAACTCAGTATCCCGTACCTGCCTTCTCTCCATACCCCCTGATCCCTTTAGCCACAAGGGCCACATAGAAACATAGAAAATAGGTGTAGGAGTAGAGGCCATTCGGCCCTTCGAGCCTGCACCACAATTCGACATGATCACGGCTGATCATCCAACTCAGTATCCCATCCCTGCCTTCTCTCCATACCCTCTGATCCCTTTAGCCACAAGGGCCACATCTAACTCCCTCTTAAATATAGCCAATGAACTGGCCTCAACTACCCTCTGTGGCAGAGAATTCCAGAGATTCACCACTCTCTGTGTGAAAAAAGTTCTTCTCATCTCGGTTTTAATGGATTTCCCCCTTATCCTTAAGCTGTGACCCCTTGTCCTGGACTTCCCCAACATCGGGAACAATCTTCCTGCATCTAGCCTGTCCAACCCCTTAAGAATTTTGTAAGTTTCTATAAGATCCCCTCTCAATCTCCTAAATTCTAGAGAGTATAAACCAAGTCTATCCAGTCTTTCTTCATAAGACAGGATAGTGTCACCAAACTTCTGAATTCTCTGGTCGTGGTGGAAGGAACCCTCTCATAGATAGACACACGTGAAGCTCACCGTTTGACCTGGTTTAACAAAAATGTTAAATTGACTTGAGAATTAAGGGACAGAAGTTTAGGGGTAACATGAGGGGGAACTTCTATACTCAGAGAGTGGTGGCTGTGTGTGGAATGAGCTTCCAGTTGAGGTGGTGGAGGCAGGTTCGATGTTATCATTTAAAAATAAATTGGATAGTTATATGGACGGGAAGGGAATGGAAGGTTATGGTCTGAGCGCAGGTAGACGGGACTAGGGGAGAATATGTGTTCCCCGATGTTGGGGAAGTCCATGACAAGGGGCCACACACACACAGTTTAAGGATAAGGGGGAAATCTTTTAGGACGGAGATGAGAAAAACATTTTTTTTCACACACACAGAGAGTGGTGAATCTGTGGAACTCTCTGCCACAGAAGGTAGTTGAGGCCACACAGTTCATTGGCTATATTTAAGAGGGAGTTAGATGTGGCCCTTGTGGCTAAAGGGATCAGGGGGTATGGAGAGAAGGCAGGTACAGGATACTGAGTTGGATGATCAGCCATGATCATATTGAATGGTGAATGGTGCAGGCTCGAAGGGCCGAATGGCCTCTACTCCTGCCCCTATTTTCTATGTTTTCTATGTTTCTATGTGGCCCTTGTGGCTAAAGGGATCAGGGGGGTATGGAGAGAAGGCAGGTACAGGATACTGAGTTGGATGATCAGCCGTGATCATATTGAATGGCGAATGGTGCAGGCTCGAAGGGCCGAATGGCCTCTACTCCTGCACCTATCTTCTATGTTTCTATGTTTCTATGTGGCCCTTGTGGCTAAAGGGATCAGGGGGTATGGAGAGAAGGCAGGTACGGGATACTGAGTTGAATGATCAGCCATGATCATATCGAATGGTGGTGCAGGCTCGAAGGGCCGAATGGCCTCTACTCCTGCACCTATTTTCTATGTTTCTATGTTTCTATGTGGCCCCTTGTGGCTAAAGGGATCAGGGGGTATGGAGAGAAGGCAGGTACGGGATACTGAGTTGGATGATCAGCCATGATCATGTCGAATGGTGGTGCTGGCTGGAAGGGCCGAATGGCCTCTACTCCTGCACCTATTGTCTATGTTTCTATCATATTGAATGGCGGGTGATGCTGGCTGGAAGGGCCGAATGGCCTCTACTCCTGCACCTATTGTCTATGTTTCTCTGTTTCTATCATATGCTATCATATCTATCATATCATCTTCTATCATATGGCGGGCGGTGCAGGCTGGAAGGGCCGAATGGCCTCTACTCCTGCACCTATTGTCTATGTTTCTATCATATTGAATGGCGGGCGGTGCTGGCTGGAAGGGCCGAATGGCCTCTACTCCTGCACCTATTGCCTATTGTCTATTGTCTATAAAGTAAGCCCAGCTCAAAAGTCTAAAGGCCAACCCTGCCCTCTCTCTCGCAGAATTCAAAACTTAACGCTAAGGAACAACCAGATCAATGATGACGGAGCCAAGCTGATCGGAGAAGCTCTCTCCACCATGAAGAAATTCAACAGCACGCTGGTGTCACTGAATCTGAACTTCAATCACATCACCGATGTCGGAATATGCAGCATCGCAGACGTAAGCAAGCGGGGCAGCTCCACAGCCTGTTTAGTACAGAGATACAGCGCGGAAACAGGCCCTACACCTCCAACGTGACCCCACCACTCGCCACATCTTCCCATCTCCCCCCATATCTGCCTTCCGCAAAGACCGCTCCCTCCATAACTCCCTTGTCAATTCTTCCCTTCCCTCTCGGTCCACCCCCTCCCCGGGCACTTTCCCTTGCAACCGCAAGAGATGCAACACCTGTCCCTTTACCTCCCCCCTCGACTCCGTTCAAGGACCCAAGCAGTCGTTCCAGGTGCGACAGAGGTTCACCTGCATCTCTTCCAACCTCATCTATTGCGTCCGCTGCTCTAGATGTCAGCAGATCTATATCGGTGAGACCAAGCGGAGGTTGGGCGATCGTTTCGCCGAACACCTCCGCTCGGTCCGCAATAACCAAGCTGACCTCCCGGTGGCTCAGCACTTCAACTCCCCCTCCCACTCCGTCTCCGACCTCTCTGTCCTGGGTCTCCTCCATGGCCACAGCGAGCAGCACCGGAAATTTGAGGAACAGCACCTCATATTCCGTTTGGGGAGTCTGCATCCCGGGGGCATGAACATCGAATTCTCCCAATTTTGTTAGTCCTTGCTGTCTCCTCCCCTTCCTCAGCCCCCCTGCTGTCTCCTCCCATCCCCCAGCCTTCGGGCTCCTCCTCCTTTTCCCTCTCTTGTCCCCACCCGCCCCCGATCAGTCTGAAGAAGGGTTTCGGCCCGAAACGTTGCCTATTTCCTTCGCTCCATAGATGCTGCTGCACCCGCTGAGTTTCTCCAGCTTTTTTTTTTTGTGTAACCTACAGTCCACCTGTTCTGTGCCGACCAGCGATCCCTGTACACCAGCACCACCCTACACACACTCTGGGACAATTCACACTTACACCGGGCCAATGAACTTAGAAACGATAGACAATAGACGCAGGAGTAGAGGCCATTCGGCCCTTCCAGCCAGCACCAGCACCGCCATTCAATGTGATCACAGCTGATAGAAACATAGAAATTAGGTGCAGGAGTAGAGGCCATTCGCCCCTTCGAGCCTGCACCATTCGCCATTCAATATGATCATGGCTGATAGAAACATAGAAACATTAGAAATTAGGTGCAGGAGTAGAGGCCATTCGGCCCTTCCAGCCTGCACCATTCGCCATTCAATATGATCATGGCTGATCATCCAACTCAGTATCCCGTACCTGCCTTCTCTCCATACCCCCTGATCCCCTTAGCCACAAGGGCCACATCTAACTCCCTCTTAAATATAGCCAATGAACTGTGTGGCCTCGACTACCCTCTGTGGCAGAGAGTTCCACAGATTCACCACTCTCTGTGTGTGAAAAAAGTTCTTCTCATCTCGGTTTTAAAGGATTTCCCCCTTATCCTTAAGCTGTGACCCCCTTGTCCTGGACTTCCCCAACATCGGGAACAATCTTCCTGCATCTAGCCTGTCCAACCCCTTAAGAATTTTTGTAAGTTTCTATAAGATCCCCTCTCAATCTCCTAAATTCTAGATCATCCCCAATCAGTACCCCGTTCCTGCCTTCTCTCCCCATATCCCCTGACTCTCTCTCGCTATCTTTAAGAGCCCTATCTGGCTCTCTCTTGAAAGAATTCTCTCCAGAGAACCGGCCTCCACCGCCCTCTGAGGCAGAGAATGTGGGTGTATGGAACAAGCTGCCAGAGGATGAGACTATCCCAATGGTTACGAAACAGACAGGTACAGGTTTAACCATATAACCATATAACAATTACAGCACGGAAACAGGCCATCTCGGCCCTACAAGTCCATGCCGAACAATTATTTTCCCTTAGTCCCACCTGCCTGCACTCGTACCATAACCCTCCATTCCCTTCCAATTCCATTCCATTTTTAAATGATACCAATGAACCTGCCTCCACCACTTCCACTGGAAGCTCATTCCACACAGCTACCACTCTCTGAGTAAAGAAGTTCCCCCTCATATTACCCCTAAACTTCAGTCCCTTAATTCTGAAGTCATGTCCTCTTGTTTGAATCTTCCCTATTCTCAAAGGGAAAAGCTTGTCCACATCAACTCTGTCTATCCCTCTCATCATTTTAAAGACCTCTATCAAGTCCCCCCTTTAACCTTCTGCGCTCCAGAGAATAAAGACCTAACTTATTCAACCTATCTCTGTAAGTTCAAGAGGTTCAAGAGGTTTAGAGGGATATAGACCAAACGTGGACAGGTGTGGGCAAGTTGGGCCGAAGGGCCTGTCTCCTCCATGCTGTGTGTATCAGTCTGTGATTGTTCTGGTAGTGGATGTGTGTGTCTATGCAGCATCACTGAAGCAGACTAAACTAACTGGAGGATTGGTCTCCTCAGGGCCTACGTTTGAACCGCTCCCTGCTCTGGCTTTCTGCCGCCTACAATCAAATCAGCGACGTTGGAGCCAAGAGGCTGGCCGAGGTGAGGGGAGGAAACACACGCGGTCACTGGGAGAACATGCAAACTCCACACGGACAGGCACAGACACACACACACGCGCACACACACATACATGCGCAGGCACAGCACACACACACGCACACGCGCACACACACACACACATGGACAGGCACAGACACACACACACACGTGGACATCATGCACAGACGCATGCATAGACGAACGCACCGATGCCCCATGGACACATAGGCACAGACACACACACACACACACACACGCGCACACACACACACACACACACACACACACACACACACACACACACACACACACACACACACACACACACACACACACACACACACACAGACACACACATACACACACACACACATACACACATACATGGACAGGCACAGACACACATACATGGACAGGCACACACACACACATACAGACACACATACCGCACACATACCGCACACACACTCACGCGCACACACACACATACAGACACACACACATACAGACACACACACGCGCACACACACACACATACAGACACACACACCGCACACACACACTCATGGAGATAGACTCACACACACACATACACACACACACATGCACACATACTCGCGCACACACACATACACACACACACACACGCACACACACACACACATATGCACACACATAAAGACACACACACGCACACACACAGACATGGGACCACCAACATCTAGGGTGTTGGGACCACTATTGGGATGATGGGACCACCAACATCTAGGGTGATGGGACCACTATTGGGATGATGGGGACCCACTATTGGGATGATGGAAGTCTACAGTGGGATGGAACAAAGAGTACAGCTTCATATTCGGGGTGGTGGGAGAGGAAGGGGGTGGTTTGTGTTTGTGGGGCCCACTGCTGACCTCCACCACCACCCCCCACAGGTGCTGGTACCCTTTGCGCTGACCCACGAGGAGATCGTGGAACGGAGGCTCCTCCAGTTGAACTCTCAGGAGCGGCAGCGAAATGTGAGGATTGTTTGACCCTTTCAGGCCAGGCCGGCTGCCCGAACCATCTCAGTCCGCCAAGGCCCACTACATCCCCTTCCCATTCCAACACTGACCTTACACCAGGCAGCTTACACCCCTGCGGTATGAACATTGACTTCCCTAACTTCAAATAACCCAATGCTTTCTCTCCCTCTCCATCCACCCCCCTTCCAAGTTTAATGCTGATAAATGTGAGGTGCTACACCTTGGCAGGACAAATCAAAATAGGACGTACATGGTAAATGGTAGGGAATTGAAGAATACAGTTGAACAGAGGGATCTGGGTATAACCGCGCATAGTTCCTTGAAGGTGGAATCTCATATAGATAGGGTGGTAAAGAAAGCTTTTGGTATGCTAGCCTTTATAAATCAGAGCATTGAGTATAGAAGCTGTGTAATGTTAAAATTGTACAAGGCATTGGTGAGACCAAATCTGGAGTATGGTGGTACAATTTTGGTCGCCCAATTATAGGAAGGATGTCAACAAAATAGAGAGAGTACACAGGAGATTTACTAGAATGTTGTCTGGGTTTCAACAACTAAGTTACAGAGATAGGTTGAATAAGTTAGGGTTTTTTTCTCTGGAGCGCAGAAGGTTAAGGGGGGACCTGATAGAGGTCTTTAAAATGATGAGAGGGATAGACAGAGTTGATGTGGACAAGCTTTTCCCTTTGAGAATAGGGAAGCTTCAAACAAGAGGACATGACTTCAGAATTAAGGGACAGAAGTTTAGGGGTAACATGAGGGGGAACTTCTTTACTCAGAGAGTGGTGGCGGTGTGGAATGAGCTTCCAGTGGAAGTGGTGGAGGCAGGTTCGTTGGTATCATTTAAAAATAAATTGGATAGGCATATGGATGAGAAGGGAATGGAGGGTTATGGTATGAGTGCAGGCAGGTGGGACTAAGGGGAAAAAAAATTGTTTGGCATGGACTTGTAGGGCCGAGATGGCCTGTTTCCGTGCTGTAATTGTTATATGGTTATATGGTTCCCAGTTCTCCCACTAGTCTGACTGTCTCCGAAGACATTTTATCTGATTGCTTTGTTGTTAACTTCTACCAACTAGGATCTATTCTTCATTGTTCTTGATCTCCATCCCCTTTGCCCTGTTTTCACACCTTACACTTCCTTATCATAGAAACACAGAAACATAGAGATTAGATGCAGGAGTAGAGGCCATTCGGCCCTTCGAGCCTGCACCGCCATTCAATATGATCATGGCTGATCATCCAACTCAGTATCCCGTACCTGCCTTCTCTCCATACCCCCTGATCCCCTTAGCCACAAGGGCCACATCTAACTCCCTTTTTAAATATAGCCAATGAACTGTGGCCTCAACTACCCTCTGTGGCAGAGAGTTCCAGAGATTCACCACTCTCTGTGTGAAAAAAGTTCTTCTCATCTCGGTTTTAAAGGATTTCCCCCTTATCCTCAAGCTGTGACCCCTTGTCCTGGACTTCCCCAACATCGGGAGCAATCTTCCTGCATCTAGCCTGTCCAACCCCTTAAGAATTTTTGTAAGTTTGTATAAGACCCCCTCTCAATCTCCTAAATTCCAGAGAGTATAAACCAAGTCTATCCAGTCTTTCTTCATAAGACAGTCCTGACATCCCAGGAATCAGTCTGGTGAACCTTCTCTGTACTCCCTCTATGGCAATAATGTCCTTCCTCAGATTTGGAGACCAAAACTGTACGCAATACTCCAGGTGTGGTCTCACCAAGACCCTGTACAACTGCAGTAGAACCTCCCTGCTCCTATACTCAAATCCTTTTGCAATGAAAGCTAACATACCATTCGCTTTCCTCACTGCCTGCTGCACCTGCATGCCTATCTTCAATGACTGGTGTACCATGACACCCAGGTCTCGCTGCATCTCCCCCTTTCCCAATCGGCCACCATTTAGATAATAGTCTAAAGTCAGCCATTCCTTCTCTCCCCCAATCAGTACCCCGTTCCTGCCTTCTCCGCACATCCCCTGACTCCGCTATCTTTAAGAACCCTATCTAGCTCTCTCTTGAAAGTATCCAGAGAACCGGCCTCCACCGGCAGAGAAATCCACAGACTCACAACTCTCTGTGTGGAAAAAGTGTTTCCTCGTCTCCATTCTAAATGGCTTACCCCTTATTCTTAAACTGTGTGTGTGTGGCCCCTGGTTCTGGACTCCCCCAACATCGGGAACATGTTTCCTGCCTCTAGTGTGTCCAAACCCTTAACAATCTTATATGTTTCAATGAGATATCCTCTCATCCTTCTAAACTCCACAGAGTGTACAAGCCCAGCCGCTCCATTCTCTCAGCGTATGACAGTCCCGCCATCCCGGGAATTAACTTGGTGAACCTACACTGGGCTCCCTCAATAGCAAGAATGTCCTTCCTCAAATTAGGGGACCAAAACTGGACACAATACTCCAGGTGTGGTCTTACCAGGGCCCTGTACAACTACAGAAGGACCTCTTTGCTCCTGTACTCAACTCCTCTTGTTATGAAGGCCAACAGGCCAAAACTGCACACAATACTCCAGGTGTGGTCTCACCAGGGCCCTGTACAACTGCAGAAGGACCTCTTTGCTCCTAGACTCAACTCCTCTTGTTATGAAGGCCAACAGGCCAAAACTGCACACAATACTCCAGGTGTGGTCTCACAAGGGCCCTGTACAACTGCAGAAGGACCTCTTTGCTCCTAGACTCAACTCCTCTTGTTGTGAAGGCCAACAGGCCAAAACTGCACACAATACTCCAGGTGTGGTCTCACCAGGGCCCTGTACAACTGCAGAAGGACCTCTTTGCTCCTAGACTCAACTCCTCTTGTTATGACGGCCAACAGGCCAAAACTGCACACAATACTCCAGGTGTGGTCTCACCCTGGTCTCACCAGGGCCCTGTACAACTGCAGAAGGACCTCTTTGCTCCTGTACTCAACTCCTCTTGTTATGAAGGCCAACAGGCCAAAACTGCACACAATACTCCAGGTGTGGTCTCACCAGGGCCCTGTACAACTGCAGAAGGACCTCTTTGCTCCTAGACTCAACTCCTCTTGTTATGAAGGCCAACAGGCCAAAACTGCACACAATACTGCAGGTGTGGTCTCACCAGGGCCCTGTACAACTGCAGAAGGACCTCTTTGCTCCTAGACTCAACTCCTCTTGTTATGAAGGCCAAAACTGCGCACAATACTCCAGGTGTGGTCTCACTGGGGCCTTGTACAACTGCAGAAGGACCTCTTTGCTCCTAGACTCAACTCCTCGTGTTATAAAGCCAACATGTTTCCTGCCTCTAGCGTGCCGAAACCCTTAATAATCTTATATGTTTCAATGGGCAGAAGGCAGGAACGGGGTAGAGATTGGGGATGATCAGCCAGTGAATGGCGAATGGTGCTGGCTCGAATGGGCCGAATGGCCTCGACTCCTGCACCTATTTGTCCGTTGTTTCCACGTTATTTCACGCAGCATATCCCCATCCCAAGACGTCCGGACTCCAAGAGTGAGCGCAGCAGTCAGCTGGGCAGCACCACAACGCTGGATAAGTCGGATAAATCCCAGAGGAGCACCAAGGGAACAGCCAAGAAGAAGGACAAGGTAAGGAATAACCCTTTGCTTTCTCTCCCTCTCCATCCCCCCCCTCCCTTCAGATTCAGATTCAGATTCAGATTCAGATTCAATTTTAATTGTCATTGTCTGTGTACAGTACAGAGACAACGAAATGCATTTAGCATCTCCCTGGAAGAGCGACATAGCAAATAGAAACATAGAAACATAGAAATTAGGTGCAGGAGTAGAGGCCATTCGGCCCTTCGAGCCTGCACCATTCGCCATTCAATATGATCATGGCTGATCATCCAACTCAGTATTCCATCCCTGCCTTCTCTCCATACCCTCTGATCCCCTTAGCCACAAGGGCCACATCTAACTCCCTCTTAAATATAGCCAATGAAGTGACCTCAACTACCCTCTGTGGCAGAGAGTTCCAGAGATTCACCACTCTGCGTGAAAAAAGTTCTTCTCATCTCGGTTTTAAAGGATTTCCCCCTTATCCTTAAGCTGTGACCCCTTGTCCTGGACTTCCCCAACATCGGGAACAATCTTCCTGCATCTTGCCTGTCCAACCCCTTAAGAATTTTGTAAGTTTCTATAAGATCCCCTCTCAATCTTCTAAATTCTAGAGAGTATAAACCAAGTCTATCCAGTCTTTCTTCATAAGACAGTCCTGACATCCCAGGAATCAGTCTGGTGAACCGTCTCTGCACTCCCTCTATGGTAATAATGTCCTTCCTCAGATTTGGAGACCAAAACTGTACGCAATACTCCAGGTGTGGTCTCACCAAGACCCTGTACAACTGCAGTAGAACCTCCCTGCTCCTAGACT
The DNA here is from genome assembly GCF_028641065.1 of Leucoraja erinaceus. NCBI lineage: Eukaryota > Metazoa > Chordata > Chondrichthyes > Rajiformes > Rajidae > Leucoraja > Leucoraja erinaceus. Next base: position 87,273 of record NW_026576335.1, read on the forward strand.
CAAATCCTTTTGCAATGATTTGAATAAATAATAATAAGTGTCCGGGGGGGGGGGGGGGGGGGGGGGGGGGTGGGGGGGGGGGGGGGGGGGGGGGGGGGGGGGGGGGGGGGGGGGGGGGGGGGGGGGGGGGGGGGGGGGGGGGGGGGGGGGGGGGGGGGTGGGGGTGTGATTGGCAGTCACCGAGGTACGTTGTTGAGTAGAGTGACAGCCGCCGGGAAGAAGCTGTTCCTGGACCTGCTGGTTCGGCAACGGAGAGACCTGTAGCGCCTCCCGGATGGTAGGAGGTAAACAGTCCATGGTTGGGGTGAGAGCAGTCCTTGGCGATGCTGAGCGCCCTCCGCAGACAACGCTTGCTTTGGACAGACTCAATGGAGGGGAGCGAGGAACCGGTGATGCGTTGGGCAGTTTTCACCACCCTCTGCAATGCCTTCCGGTCGGAGACAGAGCAGTTGCCATACCATACTGTGATGCAGTTGGTAAGGATGCTCTCGATGGTGCAGCGGTAGAAGTTCACCAGGATCTGAGGAGACAGATGGCCCTTCTTCAGTCTCCTCAGGAAGAAGAGACGCTGGTGAGCTTTCTTGATCAGAGTAGAGGTGTTGTGGGTCCCAGTTCCCAATTCTCCCAGCAGACTGACTGTCTCCAAAGACATTTTATCTGATTGCTTTGTTGTTAACTTCTACCAACTACGATCTATTCTACATTGTTCTTGATCTCCATCCCCTTTGCCCTGTTTTCACACCTTACACTTCCTTATCATAGAAACACAGAAACATAGAAATTAGGTGCAGGAGCTCATGTTGCAGTCCTTTAGTTCACAGATACAGCGCGGAAACAGGCCCTTCGGCCCACGGAGACCATGCTGGCACAGGTTCACGGTGAAACAGAGAAACATAGAAATTAGGTGCAGGAGTAGAGGCCATTCGGCCCTTCGAGCCTGCACCATTCGCCATTCAATATGATCATGGCTGATCATCCAACTCAGTATCCCGTCCCTGCCTTCTCTCCATACCCCCTGATCCCTTTAGCCACAAGGGCCACATCTAACTCCCTCTTAAATATAGCCAATGAACTGTGTGGCCTCAACTACCTTCTGTGGCAGAGAGTTCCACAGATTCACCACTGTGTGAAAAAAAGTTCTTCTCATCTTGGTTTTAAAAGATTTCCCCCTTATCCTTAAGCTGTGGCCCCTTGTCCTGGACTTCCCCAACATCGGGAACAATCTTCCTGCATCTAGCCTGTCCAACCCCTTAAGAATTTTGTAAGTTTCTATAAGATCCCCTCTCAATCTCCTAAATTCTAGAGAGTATAAACCAAGTCTATCCAGTCTTTCTTCATAAGACAGTCCTGACATCCCAGGAATCAGTCTGGTGAACCGTCTCTGTACTCCCTCTATGGCAAGAATGTCCTTCCTCAGATTTGGAGACCAAAACTGTACGCAATACTCCAGGTGTGGTCTCACCAAGACCCTGTACAACTGCAGTAGAACCTCCCTGCTCCTAGACTCAAATCCTCTACGGCAAGAATGTCTTTCCTCAGATTAGGAGACCAAAACTGTACGCAATACTCCAGGTGTGGTCTCACCAAGACCCTGTACAACTGCAGTAGAACCTCCCTGCTCCTAGACTCAAATCCTCTATGGCAAGAATGTATTTCCTCAGATTTGGAGACCAAAACTGTACGCAATACTCCAGGTGTGGTCTCACCAAGACCCTGTACAACTGCAGTAGAACCTGCCTGCTCCTAGACTCAAATCCTCTACGGCAAGAATGTCTTTCCTCAGATTAGGAGACCAAAACTGTACGCAATACTCCAGGTGTGGTCTCACCAAGACCCTGTACAACTGCAGTAGAACCTCCCTGCTCCTAGACTCAAATCCTTCTCCTTATCCATCTGCCTCCTCCCCGACGTCAGTCTGAAGAAGGGTCTCAACCCGAAATGTCAGCCATTCCTTCTCTCCCGCAATCAGTACCCCGTTCCTGCCTTCTCCCCATATCCCCTGACTCCGCTATCTTTAAGAACCCTAATGCATTTCGTTGTCTCTGTACTGTACACTGACAATGACAATTAAAATTGAATCTGAATCTGAATCTGAATCCTATTTGTTCATGATATGTGTATTTTTATTTCTATTTATTTTTTAATGCCCACTGAATGGACACTGGCTGAGCAGCGTTTTTTTGTTTCCTCTGGGGATGTGAGTACTCAGGAAATGACAACAAAGATATACTATACTATACTATACAATACAATTCAACAAACACAACTCTCGGCAACCCGAGGCCTTCACTGGAACCGAGCACCTCTTTGGGTAGGTGGACAAAAATGCTGGAGAAACTCAGCGGGTGAGGCAGCATCTATGGAGCGAAGGAATAGGTGACGTTTCGGGTCGAGACACTCTGGGTCGAGGTGAGCACTTATGGAGAAACAATAGAAACGTTTCGGGTCGAGAAATTAGAAACATAGCATAGAAATTAGTAGAGTAGCCATTCGGCCCTTCGAGCCTGCACCGCCATTCAATATGATCATGGCTGATCATCCAACTCAGTATCCCGTACCTGCCTTCTCTCCATACCCCCTGATCCCCTTAGCCACAAGGGCCACATCTAACTCCCTCTTAAATATAGCCAATGAACTGTGTGCCTCGACTACCCTCTGTGGCAGAGAGTTCCACAGATTCACCACTCTCTGTGTGAAAAAAGTTCTTCTCATCTCGGTTTTAAAGGATTTCCCCTTTATCCTTAAGCTGTGACCCCTTGTCCTGGACTTCCCTAACATCGGGAACAATCTTCCTGCATCTAGCCTGTCCAACCCCTTAAGAATTTTGTAAGTTTCTATAAGATCCCCTCTCAATCTCCTAAATTCTAGAGAGTATAAACCAAGTCTATCCAGTCTTTTCTTCATAAGACAGTCCTGACATCCCAGGAATCAGTCTGGTGAACCGTGAACTTCTGGAAACTGAGCGGGTGAGGCAGCATCTATGGAGCGCAGGAATAGGTGACCTTTCGGGTCGAGACCCTTCTGCAAACTCAGCGGGTGAGGCAGCATCTATGGAGCGAAGGAATAGGTGACGTTTCGGGTCGAGACACTTCTGGAAACTCAGCGGGTGAGGCAGCATCTATGGAGCGAAGGAATAGGTGACGTTTCGGGTCGAGACACTTCTGCAAACTCAGCGGGTGAGGCAGCATCTACAGAGCGAAGGAATAGGTGACGTTTCGGGTCGAGACCCTTCCGGGTCTCGACCCGAAACGTCACCTATTCCTGCGCTCCATAGACCGCTGAGTTCCTCCAGCATTTCCGTCCACCTTCGATTTTTTTTTCCAGCATCTGCAGTTCTTTCTTGAACAACTAATGACGCCAGTTTTCTTTCCCCACAGAGAGACACCGCGATCTCGGAGAAGCCGGTGGCGGCTGCCAGCCAGATCTCGCCGAAGAGGGACGATATCAGGATGCAGAAACGAGGCAGGTTTGCTCAGTGCACGGGTAGTCTTGCCGACTCACAGTGACAGACACCTGGTGCTGTCTGCACGGAGTGTGTACGTTCCCCCCCCCCCCCCCTCCCACTCCCGTGACCATCGTGGGTTTTCTCCGGGCGATCCGGTCTCCTCCCAAACGTACAGGACGTGTAGAAATTGTCCTCGGCGTGTGGTGTGCTGTCTGTGCGGAGTTTGCATGTTCTCCGTCGTGGCTGGCTTGGGTTTTCTCCGAGAACTCCAGAGACGTACATGTTTGTAGGTTCAAGCGTTTGCGTACATTGTCCCTCGTGAGTGAAGGGTAGTGTTAATGTGTGGTCGATACGGACTCGGTGGGCCGAATATATTCCTTCCATCTGGTATATAAATTCATGACAGTGAGATTTAAAAATCATGTTACATTGTGAATTCTTGTGTGAATGGGATTAGTTTGTTATTTGGATAGAAACATAGAAATTAGGTGCAGGAGTAGAGGCCATTCGGCCCTTCGAGCCTGCACCAGCACCGCCATTCAATATGATCATGGCTGATCATCCAACTCAGTCTCCCGTACCTGCCTTCTCTTCATACCCCCTGATCCCCTTAGCCACAAGGGCCACATCTAACTCCCTCTTAAATATAGCCAATGAACTGTGTGGCCTCAACTACCTTCTGTGGCAGAGAATTCCACAGATTCACCACTCTCTGTGTGTGTGAAAAAAAAAATGTTTTCCTCATCTCAGTCCTAAAAGATTTCCCCCTTATCCTTAAACTGTGTGTGTGTGGCCCCTTGTCCTGGACTTCCCCAACATCGGGAACAATCTTCCTGCATCTAGCCTGTCCAACCCCTGAAGAATTTTGTAAGTTTCTATAAGATCCCCCCTCAATCTTCTAAATTCTAGCGAGTACAAGCCGAGTCTATCCAGTCTTTCTTCATAAGAAAGTCCTGACATCCCAGGAATCAGTCTGGTGAACCTTCTCTGTACTACTCCCTCTATGGCAAGAATGTCTTTCCTCAGATTAGGAGACCAAAACTGTACACAATACTCCAGGTGTGGTCTCACCAGGACCCTGTACAACTGCAGTAGTTGTTTCTGCAGAAGTTTCTATAAGATCCCCCCTCAGTCTTCTAAATTCCAACGTGTACAAGCATATAATACAATAATATTAAAGTTCTGATCTTGAGAATATCACATTTTCAAGGCAGTCTCGATGTTTATTACTATTTCCGTCGCAGCGGTCAATTTTGTAATTAACTAATTATATGCTTTAATTTCAGGTCATTCAAGTAAGATGTTTCATATTTTGTTTCAGAATGCTTCAATCTATAATAACTGAAAATTTCAATCAGTTCTCTTCATTTTTAAGAAAGTTATGGCCTTTTGACTGTCCACGATCACAGCTTTTGTGTTAAGTCAATAGGGAACAAGATGTCAATGTCCCAGTATGGGACATGATTCCTGGGATGTCAGGACTGTCTTATGAAGAAAGACTGGATAGACTTGGTTTATACTCTCTAGAATTTAGTACAGTTTTGGTCTCCTAATCTGAGGAAAGACATTCTTGCCATAGTGGGAGTGCAGAGAAGGTTCACCAGACTGATTCCTGGGATGTCAGGACTTTCATATGAAGAAAGACTGGATAGACTCGACTTGTACTCGCTAGAATTTAGAAGATTGAGGGGGGATCTTATAGAAACGTACAAAATTCTTAAGGGGTTGGACAGGCTAGATGCAGGAAGATTGTTCCCGATGTTAGGGAAGTCCAGGACAAGGGGTCACAGCTTAAGGATAAAGGGGAAATCCTTTAAAACTGAGATGAGAAGAACTTTTTTCACACAGAGAGTGGTGAATCTCTGGAACTCTCTGCCACAGAGGGTAGTTGAGGCCAGTTCATTGGCTATATTTAAGAGGGAGTTAGATGTGGCCCTTGTGGCTAAGGGGATCAGGGGGTATGGAGAGAAGGCAGGTACGGGATACTGAGTTGGATGATCAGCCATGATCATATTGAATGGCGGTGCTGGCTCGAAGGGCCGAATGGCCTACTCTCTGCAACTAATTTCTATGTTTCTATGTCTTTTCTTTCTGCTGACTGGTTAGCACGCAACAAAAGCTTTTCACTGTACCTCAGTACACCTGACAATAAACTAGACTCAACTAGGTTCCAAAGTACGGGAACTGAGTTGGATGATCAGCCATGATCATATTGAATGGCGAATGGTGCAGGCTCGAAGGGCCGAATGGCCTCTACTCCTGCACCTAATTTCTATGTTTCTATGTTTCTGTGAAAATGGCCAGAACTTTTTTAATACTGAAGATATGAACGTGAATTAGGTGCCAAATTAAATTTCTTTTTTATGCTTTTCCTGCTGGGATAAATTGCAGACTTGATTTTTTAAATCTCAACATTTTGTAACGTTGCTACTGATTGGGGATGATCAGCCATTATCACCGCGAATGGCGAATGGTGCTGGCTCGAAGGGCCGAATGGCCTCTACTCCTGCTCCTATTGTCTGTTGCCTATTGTCCGTAGGTCGATTGGCTTCGGTAAAATTGCAAAGGGTCGGAGTTCGTAAGTTCATAAGGTGATATTAGGGAGCAGAATTAGTCCATTCGGCCCATCAAGTCTACTCCGCCATTCACTCATGGCTGAAGGTGGACAAAAATGCTGGAGGAACTCAGCGGGTGAGGCAGCATCTATGGAGCGAAGGAATAGGTGACGTTTCGGGTCGAAACGTCACCTATTCCTTCGCTCCATAGATGCTGCCTCACCCGCTGAGTTTGCAGAAGGGTCTCGACCCGAAACGTCACCTATTCCTTCGCTCGAAACATAGAAACATAGAAATTAGGTGCAGGAGTAGGCCATTCGGCCCTTCGAGCCTGCAACGCCATTCAATATGATCATGGCTGATCATCCAATTCAGTATCCCGTACCTGCCTTCTCTCCATACCCCCTGATCCCCTTAGCCACAAGGGCCACATCTAACTCCCTCTTAAATATAGCCAATGAACTGTGTGGCCTCAACTACCCTCTGTGGCAGATAGTTCCAGAGATTCACCACTCTCTGCGTGAAAAAAGTTCTTCTCATCTCGGTTTTAAAGGATTTCCCCTTTATCCTTAAGCTGTGACCACTTGTCCTGGACTTCCCTAACATCGGGAACAATCTTCCTGCATCTAGCCTGTCCAACCCCTTAAGAATTTTGTAAGTTTCTATAAGAAAGAGACCCTTCTTCAGACTGATTTGGGGGTGGGGGGGGAGTGCGGGAAGAAGAAAGGAAGAGGCGGAGACAGTGGGCTGAGAGAGAGCTGGGAAGGGGAGGTGAAGGAAGGAGAAAGCAGGGACTGTTCCCGATGTTGGGGAAGTCCAGAACAAGGGGCCCACACACACAGTTTAAGGATAAGGGGGAAATCTTTTTGGACCGAGATGAGAAAAACATTTTTTTTCACACACAGAGAGTGGTGAATCTGTGGAATTCTCTGCCACAGAAGATAGTTGAGGCCACACAGTTCATTGGCTATATACTCATCTCCTCTCCTCTCCTCTCCTCTCTCCTCCCCTCCCCACTACTCTCCTCTCCTCTCCTCTCCTCTTCTCTCCTCTCCTCTCCTCTCCTCTCCTCCTCCCCTCCCCTCCCCTCTCCTCTCCTCTCCTCTCCTCTCCTCTCCTCTCCTCTCCTCTGAATCTCTTCATCTCCTCTAGTTGAGGCCACACAGTTCATTGGCTATATACTCCTCTCCTCTCCTCTCCTCCCCTCCTTGTGGCTAAAGGGATCAGGGGGTATGGAGAGAAGGCAGGGACGGGATACTGAGTTGGATGATCAGCCATGATCATATTGAATGGCGAATGGTGCAGGCTCGAAGGGCCGAATGGCCTCTACTCCTGCACCTAATTTCTATGTTTCTATGTTTCTATCTCCTCTGTCGACTCTGTCCAGGGACCCCGAGTCCTTTCAGGTGAGGCAGAGGTTCACTTGCACCTCCTCCAACCTCATCTACTGTGTGCACCACGTTCAAGGTGTGGACTCTTGTACATGGGCGAGACCAAACGCAGACTGGGTGAGAATTTCGCTGAAGGCCTCCACTCAGCCCGCCCGAACCCACCTGATCCCCTGGTTTGCCACACACTCTCCCCCCCCCCCCCCCCCCCCCTCCCCCCCCCCCCCACACACGTGACCTTTCAGTCCTGGGCCTCGTCCATTGTCAGGACCTCAAACAGCACCTCATATTTCACTCGGGCAGTTGATATGTTGTATATCCAGGGCCCCTCACTATTCGG
>NW_026576335.1:102500-117853 GCF_028641065.1 Leucoraja erinaceus
CACCCACACCCCCCCCTCACACCCACCCCCCCCTCACACCCACCCCCCCCTCACACCCCACCCCCCCTCACACCCACCCCCCCTCACACCACCCCCCCCCCCACACCCACCCCCACTCACACCCCCCCCCCCTCACCCACCCCCCCCTCACCCCCACCCCCCCCTCACACCCCCACCCCCACTCATCACACCCACCCCCCTCACCCCCACCCCCCCTCACCCACCCCCCCCCCCCCCCCCCCCCCCCCCTCACCCCACCCCCCCCCCCCCCCCACACCCCCCCCCCCCCCAACCCACCCCCCCCCCCCCCCCCCCCCCCCACCCCCCCACCCACCCCACAACCCCCCCCCACCCCCCCCCCCCCCCCCCCCCCCCACCCCCCCCCCCCCCCCACCCCCCACCCACCCCCCCCCACACCACCCCCCCCCCCCACCCCCCCCCCCCCCCCCCCCCCCCCCCCTCCCCCCTCCCCACCCCCCCCCCCCGCACCCCCCCCCCCCCTCCTCCCCCCCCCCCCCCCCCCCACACCCCCCCCCCTCACCCCTCACCCCCCCCCCCCCCCTGCCCCTCCCCCTCACCCTCACCCTCCCCTTCACCCTCACCCTCCCCCCCCCCTCACACCCCCCCCCCCCCTCACCCCCCCCCCCCCCCCCTCCCCCACCCCCCCCCCTCACCCCTCCCCCTACCCCCCCCCTCCCCCCCTAACCCTAACCCTACCCCTCACCCTAACCCTAACCCTAACCCTAACCCTAACCCTAACCCTAACCCCTACCCTCACCACCTGACCCTAACCCTGACCCTGACCCTGACCCTGACCCCTACACCAAAGTTTCTGTTAATAAATTACAATTGTGAAAATGAGGAGCAGATTTTTACCCCAGAACGTTTATTTAGACGGGGATGTTGGTGTCCCCGCGCTCGTGTCTGTACTCCGCTGTGACGGGGTGTGTGTGTGTGTGTGTGTGTGTGTGGAGCCGGTTACTAAAATGGCCCCTGACCGACCCGCGCCATTTTGGGTTTGGCGTGGACCATCTTGGTCGCCCGGGGGGCGGGGCCCAGCTCCCGCGTCGTTAGTCCCTCCCTACACACGTGACGGGGGGGGGGCCCGTATCGCGTAGTGTCAGCGTCCTCCAACCCCCTACACACGTGACGGGGAGTGGGGCCAGCGCCCGTATCACGTGACGGGGAATGGGTGAGGGAAGGAGAGGGGCGGGGCCCAGCGCCCGCGTCATTAGTCCCTCCCTACATACGTCGTGGGGGGGGGGGGGGTAGTCAGCGTCCTCCATCCCCCTACACACGTGACGGGGAGTGGGGCCAGCGCCCGTATCACGTGGCGTCACAGGCCTCCATCCCCCCCTACACACGTGACGGGGATTGAGTGAGGGGGGCGGGGCCATCCCCCTCCACTCGTGACGGGGAATGGGTGAGGGAAGGAGAGGGGCGGAGCCCAGCGCCCGCGTCGTTAGTCCCTCCCTACATACGTCACGTGGGGGGGGGCCGTCTCACGTAGGGTCAGTGTCCTCCATCCCCCCCCTACACACGTGACGGGGAGTGAGTGAGCGGGACGGGGGCCAGCGCCCGCATCACGTGGCGTCACAGGCCTCCATCCCCCTACACACGTGACGGGGAGTGAGTGAGCGGGACCAAAGATCTTATAGCGGAGCAAGATAGCCCGCTCCTGCTAAATGCAATGGGCTGACGTGTAGTAGCTATGGAGGGGATCCTGGGCATTTTCCACGCCCATTTTAGCAACCTGAGCCTACCTGACCCGACCCGACTCGCACTGTAATCAATGTTGCGGGGCAACAGTTTGTGTGGGTCAGATTCATAAATCTGTCAGTTCAAACTTCGCTATAAGATCTTTGAGCGGGACGGGGCCCAACGTCCGTGTCACGTGGCGTCACAGGCCTCCATCCTCCCTACACACGTGACGGTGAGTGAGTGAGTGACGGGGAGAGGGCGGGGCCCCAACGTCCGTGTCACGTGGCGTCACAGGCCTCCATCCTCCCCTACACACGTGACGGTGAGTGAGTGAGTGACGGGGAGAGGGCGGGGCCCCTGGGCCCGTGTCACGTGTCGTCAGGCCTCCATCCCCCGCACACGTGATGGGGAGAATAGGGGGCCCAGGGCCCGTGTCACGTGTCGTCAGATTCCTCCATCCCCCTACACACGTGACGGGGTGAAGGGCGGGTCCAGGTTCCAGGGCCCGTGTCACGTGTCGTCAGTCCTCCATCCCCCGCACACGTGACGGGGTAAAGGGCGAAAGTGGGCCCGTGTCACGTGTCGTCAGATTCCTCCATCCCCCGCACACGTGACGGGGTAAAGTGCGAGGGGGCGGGGCCAGGGCCCCACACACACACACAACACTTCCTGTGTCAGTGAGCGGGGCCAGTGGGCCCAGCGGCTCCTCCACCCCCGCCCTCCCCCCCCACATACACGGGCCCTGGCCCCGGGCAGCGGCTCCACCCTCCCCCCCCACACACGGGCCCCGGCCCCGGGCAGCGACACAGCGGCAACAGCGGGGACACACACACGGTCCTGCAGCCGGTGAGAGACGCGGACTCCCCCCCCCCCCAGTCCCCCCCCCCCGTCCCCCCCACCCCACCCCTGTCTCTGCCGCCCTCCCGCCTTCCTTCCCCTGGGACTGTCTGTGTCTGTGTCTGTCCTCAACCTCACCTCTCACCCCCCCCCCACCTTCTGACCTCTGATCCCCCACCTTCTGACCTCTGATCCCCCACCTTCTGACCTCTGATTCCCCCACCTTCTGACCTCTGATCCCCCACCTTCTGACCTCTGATTCCCCCACCTTCTGACCTCTGATCCCCACCCTTCTGACCTCTGATCCCCCACCTTCTGACCTCTGGATCCCCCACCTTCTGACCTCTGAACCCCCCCCACCTTCTGACCTCTCACCCCCCCCCCTTCTGACCTCTGATCCCCCACCTTCTGACCTCTGTTCCCCCGCCTTCTGACCTCTGATCCCCCACCTTCTGACCTCTGTTCCCCCGCCTTCTGACCTCTGATCCCCCACCTTCTGACCCTCTGTTCCCCCGCCTTCTGACCTCTGATCCCCCACCTTCTGACCTCTGATCCCCCACCTTCTGACCTCTGTTCCCCCGCCTTCTGACCTCTGATCCCCCACCTTCTGACCTCTGTTCCCCCACACCTTGCCTTCTGACCTCTGATCCCCCCACCTTCTGACCTCTGTTCCCCCCCGCCTTCTGACCCTCTCTGTTCCCCCACCTTCTGACCTCTGATCCCCCACCTTCTGACCTCTGATTCCCCACCTTCTGACCTCTGATCCCCCACCTTCTGACCTCTGATTCCCCACCTTCTGACCTCTGATTCCCCCCTTCTGACCTCTGTTCCCCCACCTTCTGACCCTCTGATCCCCCACCTTCTGACCTCTCACCCCCCCACCTTCTGACCGCTGATCCCCCCCCTTCTGACCTCTGAGGAAATGTGCTCTGGTCTGCCCTCTAACCTCTGCCTTGCCCTCCGCGCTGACCTGTGCCCCCCCCTGCCCTCTGCAATGACCCCTGCCCCCTGCCCCCCCTGCCCCCCCCCATCCCCTCTCCGCCCCCTTTGTGCCCCGTACGTAGTCTCTGCCCAGGGATGCGGATTGCAGTCTGATCTCTGCTGTGACCCCTCCCCCCCTCCGCCCCCTGACCCCTGCCCCCCCCACCCTGACCCCTTCCCCCCCCGCTCTGACCCCTGCCCCCCCTCCGCCCTGACCCCTGCCCCCTCGCCCTGACCCCTGTCCCCTCCGCCCTGACCCCTTGCCCCCCCACCCTGAACACCCTTGCCCCCCCCGCTCTGACCCCTGCCCCCCCCCACACACTGACCCCTGCCCTGGCCCCCCCCTCTCTGACCACTTGCCCCCCCGAACTGACCTGACCCTTGCCCCCCCGCTCTGACCCCTGCCCCCCCCCGCTCTGACCCCTGCCCCCCCCCCGCCCCCGACCCCTGCACCCCCCTCCGCGCCCTGACCCCTGCCCCCCCCCCGCTCTGACCCCTGCCCCCCTCCGCCCTGACCCCTGCCCCCCCCCGCTCTGACCCCTGCCCCCTCCGCCCTGACCCCTGCCCCCCCGCCCCTGACCCCTGCCCCCATCGCTCTGACTCGCTCTGCCCCCCCATCGCCGCCCTGACCCCTGTCCCCCTCCGCCCTGACCCCTGCTCCCCCCGCCCTGACCCCTGCCCCCTCCGCCCTGACCCCTGACCCCCCCGCCCCCTGACCCCTGCCCCCTCCGCCCTGACCCCTGCCCCCCTCCGCCCTGACCCTTGCCCCCCTGCCGTGACCCCTGCCCCCCCGCTCTGACCCCTGCCCCCCCCGCCCTGACCCCTTCCCCTCTCTCTCTCTCTCTCTCTCTCTGCACATCTACCCTCCCTCCGCTCTGCCCCCACCTCCCCGCAGGAGTATGTTGACCTCTAACCTCTAACCAGCCGGGGGCTTTGACTTTGACTCTGACATCGGGGGGGGGGGGGGGGGGGGGGGGAGAGTGCAGTGGAGAGATAAGTTTATTTGGCCTTTTCCATCACAGCAATGTGATGGATGTTTGTGTAAAATGTAATTATGTTGTGTCTGGGGTCTATTTGTGTGTAATGTATGGCTGCAGAAACGGCATTTCGTTTGGACCTCCAGGGGTCCAAATGACAATTAAATTGACTCTTGACTCTTGACTCTCTGACCCCTGCAGCCCCCAGGAGCGTGAGCGATGGAGAACAAGCGTAACGTGCCGATTATCGAGTGGGAAGACATGGACAAGCGCAAGTTCTACCTGTTCGGGGTGTTGATGACCATGGCCATCCGCCTCAGCATCTACCCGTTCACCCTGATCCGCACACGCCTGCAGGTGCAGAAGGGCAAGAGCCTGTACACGGGAACGTTCGACGCCTTCGCCAAGATCGTGCGGGCGGAGGGGATGCCGGGCCTGTACCGGGGCTTCCTGGTCAACACCTTCACCCTGATCTCCGGCCAGTGCTACGTCACCACCTACGAGTTGACCCGCACCTACCTCTCGCGCCGCAGCAGCAGCAACGTGGTCAAGTCGGTGGTGGCCGGAGGGGCGGCATCGCTGGTGGCCCAGACCATCACCGTGCCCATCGACGTGGTGTCCCAACACCTGATGGTGCAGGGCCAGGCCATGGGGCGGTTCCAGGCCTCGTCTCCCCCGCGCCAGCCCCCCCCCTCCTCGCCGGGCAGGCCCTTCATCGGCAACACCAAGGACGTGGTCCTGGGCATCGCTCGCCTCGACGGTCCGCGCGGGTTCTACCGCGGTTACGCTGCCTCTCTCATGACCTACATTCCCAACAGCGCTCTGTGGTGGCCCTTCTACCATCTGTACACAGGTGCGGGGGTGGGGCGGGGATGGGGGGGGGGGGCAGGGTTCCGTCGGTGTCCAAACCCCCCCCTCACCAGGCCTCGGGGAAGCTGGGGGGGTGGGGGGTGGTGGAGAGGAATGATGGCGAATAGATCTCATGCTTGTGAGGAGATGGTTTAAAACTTCACGGTTTACATAGAAACATAGAAATTAGAGAGCAGCCCAAGTCAGGATGGAACGCAGGTCTCTGGCGCTGTGATGCAGCCCTAAATACCCTCACCAGCGTTGAGCCCGTCGATATAACGCAGGGAAACGTACTTTAGAGGTACAGCGTAGGGTTGGGGCATTTACTGTCCATAGACAATAGGTGCAGGAGGGTGAGGGAGGGGGGAGGAGAGGAGAGGAGAGGAGAGGGGAGGAGAGGAGAGGAGTGGGGAGGGGAGGAGAGGAGAGGAGAGGAAACATGGAAACACAGACAATAGGTGCAGGAGTAGAGGCCATTCGGCCCTTTGAGCCTGCACCATTCGCCATTTAATATGATCATGGCTGATCATCAGATTCAGATTCAATTTTAATTGTCATTGTCAGTGTACAGTACAGAGACAACGAAATGCATCCAACTCAGTATCCCGTACCTGCCTTCTCTCCATATCCCCTGACTTCACTAGCCCCTTTAACATAGAAACATAGACAATAGGTGCAGGAGTAGAGGCCATTTGGCCCTTCGAGCCTGCACCATTCGCCATTCAATATGATCATGGCTGATCATCCAACTCAGTATCCCTTACCTGCCTTCTCTCCATACCCCCTGATCCCCTTAGCCACAAGGGCCACATCTAACTCCCTCTTAAATATAGCCAATGAACTGGCCTCAACTACCCTCTGTGGCAGAGAGTTCCACAGATTCACCACTCTCTGTGTGAAAAAAGTTCTCCTCATCTCGGTTTTAAAGGATTTCCCCCTTATCCTTAAGCTGTGACCCCTTGTCCTGGACTTCCCCAATATCGGGAACAATCTTCCTGCATCTAGCCTGTCCAACCCCTTAAGAATTTTGGGGCACGTGTGTCTGTGGGGTACGTGTGTCTGGGGTACTCAAAAGGATTTGAGTATAGGAGCAGGGAGGGTTCTACTGCAGTTGTACAGGGTCTTGGTGAGACCACACCTGGAGTATTGCGTACAGTTTTTGGTCTCCAAATCTGAGGGAAGGACATTATTGCCATAGAGGGAGTGCAGAGAAGGTTCACCAGACTGATTCCTGGGATGTCAGACTGTCTTATGAAGAAAGACTGGATAGACCTTGGTTTATACTCTCTAGAATTTAGAAGACTGAGGGGGGATCTTATAGAAACTTACAAAATTCTTAAGGGGTTGGACAGGCTAGATGCAGGAAGATTGTTCCCGATGTTGGGGAAGTCCAGGACAAGGGGTCACAGCTTAAGGATAAGGGGGAAATCCTTTAAAACCGAGATGAGAAGAACTTTTTTTCACACAGAGAGTGGTGAATCTCTGGAACTCTCTGCCACAGAGGGTAGTTGAGGCCAGTTCATTGGCTATATTTAAGAGGGAGTTAGATGTGGCCCTTGTGGCTAAGGGGATCAGGGGGTATGGAGAGAAGGCAGGTACGGGATACTGAGTTGGATGATCAGCCATGATCACATTGAATGGTGAATGGTGCAGGCTCGAAGGGCCGAATGGCCTCTACTCCTGCACCTAATTTCTATGTTTCTATGTTTACGTGTGTCTGGGGCACGTGTGTCTGGGTTTGAGGCAGTGCAGCGTAGGTTCACCAGATTGATCCCTGGGATGGCGGGACTGTCATATGAGGAAAGATTGAAAAGACTAGGCTTGTATTCACTGGAGTTTAGAAGGATGAGTGGGGGGATCTAATAGAAACATATAACATTGTAAAAGGACTGGACAAGCTAGATGCAGGAAAACTGTTCCCAATGTTGGGTGAGTCCAGAACCAGGGGCCACACACACACAGTCTTCGAATAAAGGGGAGGCCATTTAAGACTGAGGTGAGGAGAAACATTTCCACCCAGAGAGTTGTGAGTCTGTGGAATTCCCTGCCACAGAGGGCAGTGGAGGCCAAGTCATTGGATGGATTTAAGAGCGAGTTAGATAGAGCTCTAGGGGCGAGTGGAGTCAAGGGATATGGGGAGAAGGCAGGCACGGGTTATTGATTGGGGACGATCAGCCGTGATCACAATGAATGGCGAATGGTGCTGGCTCGAAGGGGCCGAATGGTCTCTACTCCTGCACCTATTGTGTGTGTGTGTGTGTGTACAAGATGTAGGTTAATTGGCTTTGGTTGAAAATTGTAAATTGTCCCCTGTGTGTGTGTGTGTAGGATAGTGTGTGTGTGTCTGCAGTTGTACAGAGCCCTGGTGAAACCACACCTGGAGTATTGTGTGCAGTTTTGGTCCCTTAATTTGAGGAAGGACATTCTTGCTATTGAGGGAGTGCAGCGTAGGTTTACCAGGTTAATTCCCAGGATGGAGGGACTGTCATATGCTGAGAGAATTTAGAAGATTGAGGGGGGATCTTATAGAAACTTACAAAATTCTTAAGGGGTTGGACAGGCTAGATTCAGGAAGATTGTTCCCGATGTTGGGAAGTCCAGGACAAGGGGCCACACACACACAGTTTAAGGATAAGGGGGAAATCTTTTAGGACCGAGATGAGGAAAACATTTTTTTTCCACACACAGAGAGTGGTGAATCTGTGGAATTCTCTGCCACAGAAGGTAGTTGAGGCCACACAGTTCATTGGCTATATTTAAGAGGGAGTTAGATGTGGCCCTTGTGGCTAAAGGGATCAGGGGGTATGGAGAGAAGTCAGGTACGGGATACTGAGTTGGATGATCAGCCATGATCATATTGAATGGCGAATGGTGCTGGTGCAGGCTGGAAGGGCCGAATGGCCTCTACTCCTGCACCTATTGTCTATGTTTCTATGTATACCCTTCATGTGCAGTGATCGCTACGCACCCTCTAAGTATTGACAGCAGGTGGCAGTGTTGGCTGCGGTTCAGGTATTGAGTTCAGTTCAGAGATACAGCACAGAAACATAGAAATTATGTGCAGGAGTAGAGGCCATTCGGCCCTTCCCAGCCTGCACCGCCATTCAATATGATCATGGCTGATCATCCAACTCAGTATCCCGTACCTGCCTTCTCTCCATACCCCTGATCCCTTTAGCCACAAGGGCCACATCTAACTCCCTCTTAAATATAGCCAATGAACTGTGTGGCCTCAACTACCCTCTGTGGCAGAGAGTTCCACAGATTCACCACTCTCTCTCTCTGTGTGTGTGGGGAAAAAAATGTTTTTCTCATCCCGGTCTTTACGATGATGTTGCCGGGACTCGAGGGGCCTGAGCTACAGGGAGAGGTCGGGGCAAAGGGCTGGGACTCTATTCCCTGGAGCGCAGGAGGATGAGGGGGGAGATCTTATAGAGGTGTACAAAATCACGAGAGGAATAGATCGGGTACAGAGTCTCTTGCCCAG
Organism: Leucoraja erinaceus; assembly: GCF_028641065.1. NCBI lineage: Eukaryota > Metazoa > Chordata > Chondrichthyes > Rajiformes > Rajidae > Leucoraja > Leucoraja erinaceus. Next base: position 111,333 of record NW_026576335.1, read on the forward strand.
AGTCGGGGAATCGAGGACCAGAGGACACGGGTTTAAGGTGAAGGGGGAATAGATTTAATAGGATATACGCCATAATCTTTAATAGAGAGGGGGTGGGAAGAGTGGGGGAGAGGTAGGGTGGGAGAAAAGAGGGGGGAGAGGAGAGAGAAGGAGGGGATGGGGGTAGAGAGGGGGGGAGAGGGGGGGAGAAGGGAGGGTGGAGGAGAGGGGCGGTCAGAGAGAGGGGGGTAGGGCTAGAGAGAGGGATGTAGGGGAGAGAGGGCAGGGGGGAGAGAGGGGGGGAGAGGGGAGGGGGGAAGAGGGAGGAGGGGAGAGGGAGGGGGGAATGGAGGGGGAGAGGGGGGGGATGAGGGAGAGGGGAGGAGTTGGGAGAGAGAGAGGTGGGGAGGGAGGGGGAGAGAAATCAGGTGGTGAGAGAGAAAGAGGGAGAGAGAGGAAGAGGGAGAGAGAGGGAGCGAGAGAGAGAGAGTGAGAGAGAGAGAGAGGGAGGGAGAGGGGGGGGGAGGGGAGAGAGAGAGGGAGAGAGAGAGGGAGAGAGGGGGGGAGAGAGGGGGGAGAAGAGTAGAGGAAAGAAGGGGGGAGGAGGTAGAGAGGAGGAAAAGGGAGGTGGGGGAGGGAGAGGGAAAGGGGGGAGGGGGGAAAGATGTACTCGTGAAGTTCCCCCCCTACTGTGGAACTGATTCCACACTCCCCCCCCTCCCATGTGTGTGTGTGCGGTTCCTCTAGAGCTCTCCCCTACGTCAATCCAACGAGTCGCTCCACATTCTCGCTGTTCCAGGCTGTGGCGGGGCCACTTCTCAGCTGCCACCTAGCCTCGCTCCACCCAACTCACCAACCCATGCATGTCTCCGGGCACGAGTACAGGTGAGGGTGAGACGTCTGCCCACCCCGACCGCCCCCCTGGAGTCTCAGCTCACTTTCGAGCCTCCCTCTCTTCCCCCCCCCCTCCCTCCTCACCCCCCAACTCCCTGTCAATCCCACCCCTTCTCTCTCTCCCCTCTCTCTCCCTACCTCTTCTCCTCTTCCCCCCTCTTCTCCCCCCCTCTCTCCCACTCCTCTCCCTCTCTCTCTCTCTCTCCCCCCCCACCCCCCTCTCTCTTTCTAGGTCTGGGGCCTTTGCTTGCATTGGGTATTACCTCCATGAACATTGTTCTGAGTTCTCTCTTTCCCCCCCCTCTTCTCTCTCTCTCTCTCCCACCCCCTCTTTCTCCCCCTCTCCTCCTCCTCTCTCCCCCCCTCTCCACCCTCTCCTCCCTCCTCCTCCTCTCCTCTCTCCTCCCCTCCCTCTCTTCCTCCTCTCCTCTCTTCCTCCCTCTCTCCCTCCCCTCCTCCCCCCCCCCTCTTCCCTCTCTCCTCTCTCCCCCCCTCTCTCTCCCTCTCTCTCTCCGCATTTCTCTCCCTCTCGCTCTCCCTCTCACCCTCTCTCCCCCTCCTCCCTCCTCTCTCCCTCCCTCTTTCTCCCCCTCGCTCCCTCCTCTCCCCCTCCTCTCTCCCCTCCCTCCTCTCCTCCCTCTCTCCTCCTACCCCTCCCCCCCCTCTCCTCCCCTCTCCTCTCTCCTCCCTCTCTCCCTCTCTCCTTCTGCTCTCCCTCCTCCTTCACTCTCTCCCCTCCCCTCTCTCCCCCTCTCCCTCCCTCCCCTCTCTCCGCTCCCCCCTCCTCTCTCCTCTCCCCCTCCCTCTTCCTCCTTCTCCCTCTCCTCTACCAATCCTCTCCTCCTCTCTCCTCCTCTCGCCTCCTCTCTCCCCTCCCTCCTCCTCTCCTCCTCTCCCTCCTCTCTCCCCTCTCCCTCTCCTCTCTTCCTTCTCACCCCTCTCTCTCTCCCTTTCCTCTCTCTCTTTTCTCTCCCCCTTCTCTCTCCTCCTCTCTCTCCCCCTCTCCTCTCTCCCCTTATCTCTCTACCCCCCTCCTCCCAACTCTCTCTCCCCCCTCTCTCTCTCTCTCCCCCTCTCCCCTCCGAACTCCTCCCCTCAACTCCCACCTCTCCCCTCTCTCTCTCCACCTCCTATCGTTCTGTCCCTCTCCCTCCCCCTCTCTCCCCTCTCTCCGCCTCTCTCTACCCAATCCCCCTCTCCCCCTCCCCCCCCCCCCTCTCTCCCCCTCCCCCTCCTCCCTCTCCTCCTCCCCTCTCCTCCCTCTCCTCTCCCCCCCTCCTCCCTCTCTCCCCTCCCCCCCCTCTCCCTTCCCCCCCCCCCCTCTACCCCTCCCCTCTCCCCCCTCCTCTCTCCCCCTCCCTCTCTTCCTCTCCTCTCTCCCCTCCTCCTCCCTCTCTCCTCCCTCCCCTCCTTTCCTCTCTCTCCCCCCCCTCCTCTCTCCCCCTCTCTCCTCTCCCTCCTCTCCCTCCCTCTTCTCCTCTCCTCTCTCCCTCACTCTCCCCCTCCCTTCTCTCCCCCCCCTTTCTCCCCCCCCTCCTCCCCCCTCCTCCCCTCCTCTTTCCTCCCCTCCCCTCTCCCAGTGATAAAAAAAATTGAAAGCCTAAAATATAGGCCCAAACATCTATCTCGTCCTTATCTGGTAATGGAGCCAAGAAAAAGGCAACAAAAAATCTCTCTTTCCCCCCCTCTCTCTCCCCCCCCTCTCCCCCCCTCTCCTCCTCCCCCTCTCCCTCTCTCTCTCTCTCCCACTCCCCCCCCCCCCCTCTCCTCTCCCTCCCTTCTCCCTCCTCCCCCCTTTCTCTCTCTTTTTCTGCCTCCGTGTTTGGCCTTCCTCTCCTCGACCCTGTGTGTGAGCGTGTGTGTGTTGTTTGTGTGTGGCGTGTGTGTTTTTACCGTGTTTGTGACCCTCCTTGTGTGACCCCTGTCTGTCCCCTCTGTGTGTGACCCTCCCCTTACTGACCTCCCTGTGTTGTGTGTCCTCTTGTGTGTGTCCCTGTGTGTCCCCGTGTCCCTCCCCCCTGTTGTCTCGTCTGTGTGTGTGACCCGTCCCATGTGTTGTGATCCTCCTGTCTCCCACCCTGTGTCCACTCCCTTGTGTGTCCCTGTGTACCCCTTTTCCCGACCTCCCTGTGTGTGACCGTGTCTGTCTGTGTCCTTTTCCTCCCTGCGCGTGTCTCTCTCCTCCTCCTCCTCTCTTTCTCTTGTCCTTTCCCTGTACCTCGTGTTCCCCACCTTCCTCCCCTCTCTGTGTTCCCCTCCCTTGTCCCCCGTCCTTCCCTGACCCTCCTCTGACCTCTCCTCTCCTCTCCTCCCTCTCTTCTCCTCCCATTCTCACCCTCACGCCAGGAGAGTCTACATGGCAAGCGGAGAGGGGAGGACAGGGGATTTTTCCCCTGGCGGAAGAATTTATTTGGATCGGCTGCCAGTTAAATCGGGTTGGTGCGAATGTCAAAATTGTCCCTGTGTGTGTGTGTGTGTGTGTGTTCTACCCTGTGTGTGTGGTACCCGTGTGTGTGTCTGTGTCTCCCTCTGTTCTCTATGTGGCTCCGCTACATTCTACAGTGTGTGTGTCCCCCTGTCCCGCCTGTGTGTACCCCCTGGTGTGTGTGTGTGTGTGACCGTGTGTGTGTGTGTGTGTGCGTGTGTGTGTACGTGTGTGTACCGTGTGTGTGTGGGATCCCCTGTGACCCCCCTCTGTCCTCTCTGTCTCCCCTCCCTCTTTCCCCCCTTCTCTCTCCTCTCCTCTCCTCTCTCCTCTCCTCTCTTCCCCCTCTCCTCCCCCTCCGCTCCCTCCCCCCCCCTCTCCTCTCTCCCCCCCTCTTCCCTCTGCCCCCCTCTCCTCTCTCTCTCCTCTTCCCCCTCCTCCCCCCCCTCTCTCTCCATCCCCTCCCCTTCTCTTTCTCCCCTCCTTCTCTCCCCCCCCTCCCCTCTCTCTCCCTCCCTCCCTTCCCTCTCTTCTCCCCCCTCCTCCCCTCTCTCCCCCTCCCCCTCCTCTCCCTCTCCTCCTCCCTCTCTCCCCCCTCTCCTCTCCTCCCTCCCACCCCCTCCCTCTCCCCCTCCTCTCCTCCCCTCCTCCCCCTCTCCCTCCCTAAGTTCCCTCCCTCTCCTTCTCCTCTTCTCCCCTCCCCCTCCCCCCCCTTAAAGCCTCTCCTTTCTTCTCCCCTCCTCCCTCTCTCTCCATCTCCACCTCTCTCCCCCCCTCCCCCTCTCCTCCCTCTCCTCCCCCCTCTCTCTCTCCTTCTCTCCCTTCTCTCTCTCCTCCCCCCCTCCACCCTCCTCTCCCCCACTCTTCCCACCCCCCCTCTTCTACCCCCCTCTCTCTATCTCCCACTCCTCTCCCCCCCCCCCCTCTCCGCTCCCCCTCTCCCCCCTCCTCTCCCCCCCCCTGAACCTCCTCCCCCCCCTCTCTTCTCTCCCCTCCCGCAACCCTCTCTCTCTTCCCCCCTCTCTTCCCTCTCTCTCTCCCCTCTCTCCCCTCTCCCCCCTCCCCCTCCTCCATCCTCCCTCTCTCCCCCCCCTCCCTCCCCTCTCTCTCCCTCCCCCTCGCTCTCTCTCCCTCTCCCCCCCCCTCTCCTCCTCCCCCTCTCTCCCCCTTTTCTCCCCTCTCCCCTCACCCCCTCTCTTTCCCCACTGTGCCGTACCCTCCCTCTCCTCCCCCACCACCCACTCCCTGTTGCCCCCTGCCCTGGGTGTCCGTGTCCTCCTGTGTGTGACTCCCCTGTGTGTGACCGGTTTTGTGTTTGTGTGTGTGACCGTGTGTGGTGACCGTATGTGTGCCGTGCGTGTGTGAACCGTGTTGTGACCGTGTGTGTGACCGTGTGGTGTGACCCGTGTGTGACCCTGTGTGGTGACCCTGTGTTGACCCTTTGTGTTCCCCCTCCCCTGACCCTCTGTGTCCCTCCCCTGTGTGAACCGTGTGGTGTGACCGTGTGTGTGTCCGGTGTGGTGTGTGTTTGGACTTTGTGGAGGGCTGAAATCCGTGTGTTGGTGCAGGAACGTTCCGTCAGCTGATGGGGGACGGAGGGTGGGTGCGAGGGTCCTGAGTAAGGGCCTGTCCGCCTTGTGTCCCTGTCCTCCACCCCCCCCTGTCCTGTGTATCGTCGTCGGCTACGTGTGGTGGTGGTGAAACTCAGTGTGCGGCCCCTCAGTGTGGTCTGTGTCCCCTCTCCATTGGTATGCGGCAACGTGGGTGTGTCGAGGGGTGTGGGGTGTGGGCCCTCTGGTGTGTGTGTGCCCCACTCTTGCCCCATTGTCCTTCTGTGTAGAGATGTCTTGCCCCTTCAGATTCTGATTCAGATTCAATTTTCTATGTGTGTGTGGCAGGGTGTGTGTACAGAGACTGTCCCCTCGTGGTAATGTGTGGTGTGTGTGTGTGTGGTGTGTGTCTGTCTGTCTGTCTGTCTGTCCCCTTCTGTCCCTGTCTGTCTGTCTGCCTGTCTGTCCCGCTGATTTACTCCAGCACTCTGTGTATATCTGGTGTGTGTGTGTCTGTGTGTGTGTGTGTTTGTATGTGAGTACGTGTGTGCGTTTGTATGTGCGTGTATTGGTGGATGTGTGTGTGCGTCTCTTGTGTGTCTGTGTGTGTGTGAGTGTGTGTGTGTGTGTGTGGGTGTGTGTGTATGTGTATCTGTGTGTGTGTGTATGTGTTGGTGTGTGTGTGTGTGTGTGTGTGTGTGTGTGTGTGTGTGTGTGTGTGTGTGTGTGTGTGTGTGTGTGTGTGTGTGTGTGTGTGTGTGTGTGTGTGTGTGTGTGTGTGTGTGTGTGTGTGTGTTTGTGTGTGTGTGTCTGTGTGTGTGTGTGTGTGTGTGTGTGTGTGTGTGTGTGTGTGTGTGTGTGTGTGTGTGTGTGTGTGTGTGTGTGTGTGTGGTGTGTGTGTGTGTGTGTGTGTGTGTGTGTGTGTGTGTGTGTGTTGTGTGTGTGTGTGTGTGTGTGTGTGTGTCTGTGTGTGTGTGTGTGTGTGTGTGTGTATGTGTGTGTGTGTGTGTGTGTGTGCGTGTGTATGTGTGTGTGTGTGCGTGCGTGTGCGTGTGTATATACGTGTGTGTGTGTGTGTGTTTAGATGTGTATACGTGTGTGTGTGTGTTGTGTGGTGTGTTTGTGTGTGTGTGTGTGTATCTGTGTGTGTGTGTGTATGTGTGTGTGTGTGGTGTGTGTATCGTGTGTGTGTGTGTGCAGCAGGAGGCCGGTCGCTTGGAATGATCTCGTCTCCGCTCTTCAGATTCAGATTCAGATTCAATTTTAATTGTCATTGTCAGTGTACAGTACAGAGACAACGAAATGCATTCTGTAACGGACATTGGGACTAACCGAGGGCCCTAGTCCCGGGCTGGGCCGTCTCCCCCTGAACCAGCTTCGGGTCCAGTGTCGTTCACTGCCCCGTGTAACGAGGTACAGTGAAACACTTCTGTGTCCAAGCGCGATCCAGCCAGCGGCAAGACAATACATGATTACAATCCAGACGTTTACAGTGTCCATCTTACAAGGTAATGTCCGAAGTGACCTATTGTAGGTAGAAGGGATAAGTGACCCTAGGGGACAAGTAAGAAGTGAGAGTGTGAAGTGGTGGGAGGTGTGAGAGAGTCTAGTTTAGCAGATACTGGGCGGAAACAGGCCCTTCGGGCCCCACCGAGTACAGTATCGCTGACCCT